>NC_133329.1:5077480-5315593 GCF_042186555.1 Aquarana catesbeiana | reverse complement strand
ATATATATATATATATATATATATATATATTATATAGTATATATATATATATATATATATATATATTATATATATATATATATATATATATATATATATATATATATATATATATATATATATATATATATATATATATATATATATATGTATATATATATATATATATATGTATATATATATATATATATATGTATATATATATATGTATATATATATATATATTTATGTTTTTTGCTTCTGTATTAAAATATCCATTACCACTATTATATCTTATTTCTTGTAAAAGCTTTTAGTCAAGTATATACATGTGTATGCACACTTTATTCTTTCCCCATTATCATAGTGATCCTTCACTATGCTCATATTGCTCCTGTGTTCACACAGCTAGCTATATCGAACTTTCCCCACTAGGTGGCAGTGCCAGCAAGGCACACAAATAGACCCCGTACAGACCATACACCGTAGCTTGAGAAAGGAGCGCGCACCTCGTGGATCCCCTTGGTGCGCACGCTCTGAAACGCGTCGCTTTATGGCAGTACAGTCACCTCATTGAACTCTGCACTCCAGCCCACTCTGTGATTATTGTCCGGCTGCGCTCCAAGCCTCGCTCTGGATCCCGCCCGATTACCGGAAGTCTCCTGTGGAACAGGACGCCGGCTGCACGGACAAACAGAACACGCTACCATCCTGACTGCAGAGATCGAATGTGACGACACTGGACTCCCCTGTGCCCGATAACACATACTTACATTTGAGTGTTTTAATGCATTTGGCTATTAAATTTCAAACAGTCTTACTAAGATGTGCCTGTTGCCATTTCAATCATTTATTCGAAATCCCCCTTAAAATATTGCACTTACAACAGTAAAACAAATAAAATCGCTTATCACAATTGTTACAAGACGTCCGCTCGCTCACCACTCTGATGGCGCGACGTCACGGGTCTCGGCTCCTCCCCTCTACATGCGTATCGCCTATGGTTTGGCTTTCTCAATAGATGAGCGGGCCGCCTTGCCCGAGCCCTTAAATGTGCTTTTTGTCTTCACGGTAACAAAATAAGGTAGTACTGAGTATTACCAGGGAGGCGGACTTTTTAGGCTAAGGAACAGTGGAAAAGATATAGCAGTATAAAAAATATAAATGTATTGAAAAATACAATATCTAAAAAACAATGACAATTGTAACATATAGCATCTATGATTATTGTGCAGTGAGCCCTTGTATGTCTACGCGTTTCACCGTTAGGCTTCCTCAGGACACGGCCAAGGTTCACAGATGAGACAGAGAAGAGAATATGTCTCTCTATCTAAAATGAGATATAATGTCATTAGACACACACAAGGTCTCCACGGTAACCTCCCAAGCTTTTCTCCCAAGGCAGTTAGAGTGACTAAAGGACTGCCCACTTCCCGTGGACCACGGAAACTATATTTCTGCTACACCCGGCTCCAAGTGTTAGAGAGCGCCGTTACCACCCCGATCCTACGGAATTTTAAACCGCCCCATCCCAAGACGGATAACCCTGTGGGGACTAACCTGTATTCACACTCTATAGGACCGCCGTACGGATCGCTCAGTTACAATCTATTAGACCTGTGCGATTAGTTTCGTACGAATCGAAAATTCGTACGAATTTCTGTAAATTCGTACATTCGGGAGGATCCGAAATACGAATTGCCATGCTTCCGAATTTTGCACGAAATACGAAATTTCGTTTACGAATTTCGGATCCAAATTCCTAACGAACATTAGTAATTGTTACGAAAAGTTAACGAACCTAAAAGTTAAAAACCCCAGGAAGTCAGCACAGCACAGGGATGGTGGGAGCCCCTCATAATGAGCACAGCACAGGGATGGTGGGAGCCCCTCATAATGAGCACAGCACAGGGATGGTGGGAGCCCCTCATAATGAGCACAGGGATGGTGGGAGCCCCTCATAATGAGCACAGCACAGGGATGGTGGGAGCCCCTCATAATGAGCACAGCACAGGGATGGTGGGAGCCCCTCATAATGAGCACAGGGATGGTGGGAGCCCCTCATAATGAGCACAGGGATGGTGGGAGCCCCTCATAATGAGCACAGCACAGGGATGGTGGGAGCCCCTCATAATGAGCACAGGGATGGTGGGAGCCCCTCATAATGAGCACAGCACAGGGATGGGGGGAGCTCCTCATAATGAGCACAGCACAGGGATGGTGGGAGCCCCTCATAATGAGCACAGCACAGGGATGGGGGGAGCCCCTCATAATGAGCACAGCACAGGGATGGGGGGAGCTCCTCATAATGAGCACAGCACAGGGATGGTGGGAGCCCCTCATAATGAGCACAGCACAGGGATGGTGGGAGCCCCTTATAATGAGCACAGCACAGGGATGGTGGGAGCCCCTCATAATGAGCACAGCACAGGGATGGTGGGAGCCCCTTATAATGAGCACAGCACAGGGATGGTGGGAGCCCCTCATAATGAGCACAGCACAGGGATGGGGGGAGCTCCTCATAATGAGCACAGCACAGGGATGGTGGGAGCCCCTCATAATGAGCACAGCACAGGGATGGTGGGAGCCCCTCATAATGAGCACAGGGATGGTGGGGGCCCCTCATAATGAGCACAGCACAGGGATGGGGGGAGCTCCTCATAATGAGCACAGCACAGGGATGGTGGGAGCCCCTCATAATGAGCACAGCACAGGGATGGTGGGAGCCCCTTATAATGAGCACAGCACAGGGATGGTGGGATCCCCTCATAATAAGCACAGGGATGGGGGGAGCTCCTCATAATGAGCACAGCACAGGGATGGTGGGAGCCCCTTATAATGAGCACAGCACAGGGATGGTGGGATCCCCTCATAATAAGCACAGGGATGGGGGGAGCTCCTCATAATGAGCACAGCACAGGGATGGGGGGAGCCCCTTATAATGAGCACAGCACAGGGATGGTGGGAGCCCCTCATAATGAGCACAGGGATGGTGGGAGCCCCTCATAATGAGCACAGCACAGGGATGGTGGGAGCCCCTCATAATGAGCACAGGGATGGTGGGAGCCCCTCATAATGAGCACAGCACAGGGATGGTGGGAGCCCCTCATAATGAGCACAGGATGGTGGGAGCCCCTCATAATGAGCACAGGGATGGTGGGAGCCCCTCATAATGAGCACAGGGATGGTGGGAGCTCCTCATAATGAGCACAGCACAGGGATGGTGGGAGCCCCTCATAATGAGCACAGCACAGGGATGGTGGGAGCTCCTCATAATGAGCAGAGCACAGGGATGGTGGGAGCCCCTCATAATGAGCACAGCACAGGGATGGGGGGAGCCCCTCATAATAAGCACAGCACAGGGATGGGGGGAGCCCCTCATAATGAGCACAGCACAGGGATGGTGGGAGCTCCTCATAATGAGCACAGCACAGGGATGGTGGGAGCCCCTCATAATGAGCACAGGGATGGTGGGAGCTCCTCATAATGAGCACAGCACAGGGATGGTGGGAGCCCCTCATAATGAGCACAGCACAGGGATGGTGGGAGCCCCTCATAATGAGCACAGGGATGGTGGGAGCTCCTCATAATGAGCACAGCACAGGGATGGTGGGAGCCCCTCATAATGAGCACAGGGATGGTGGGAGCTCCTCATAATGAGCACAGGGATGGTGGGAGCCCCTCATAATAAGCACAGCACATGGATGGTGGGAGCCCCTCATAATGAGCACAGCACAGGGATGGTGGGAGCCCCTCATAATGAGCACAGCACAGGGATGGGGGGAGCCCCTCATAATGAGCACAGCACAGGGATGGTGGGAGCCCCTCATAATGAGCACAGCACAGGGATGGTGGGAGCCCCTCATAATGAGCACAGCACAGGGATGGGAGGAGCCCCTCATAATGAGCACTGCACAGGGATGGTGGGAGCCCCTCGTAATGAGCACAGCACAGGGATGGTGGGAGCCCCTCATAATGAGCACTGCACAGGGATGATGGGAGCCCCTCATAATGAGCACGGCACAGGGATGGTGGGGGCCCCTCATAATGAGCACAGGGATGGGGGGAGCCCCTCATAATGAGCACAGCACAGGGATGAGGGGAGCCCCTCATAATGAGCACAGCACAGGGATGGTGGGAGCCCCTCATAATGAGCACAGCACAGGGATGGTGGGAGCCCCTCATAATGAGCACAGCACAGGGATGATGGGAGCCCCTCATAATGAGCACAGCACAGGGATGGTGGGAGCCCCTCATAATGAGCACAGCACAGGGATGGTGGGAGCCCCTCATAATGAGCACAGGGATGGTGGGAGCCCCTCATAATGAGCACAGCACAGGGATGGTGGGAGCCCCTCATAATGAGCACAGCACAGGGATGGTGGGAGCCCCTCATAATGAGCACAGGGATGGTGGGAGCCCCTCATAATGAGCACAGCACAGGGATGGTGGGAGCCCCTCATAATGAGCACAGGGATGGTGGGAGCCCCTCATAATGAGCACAGCACAGGGATGGTGGGAGCCCCTAATAATGAGCACAGGGATGGTGGGGGCCCCTCATAATGAGCACAGCACAGGGATGGTGGGAGCCCCTCATAATGAGCACAGGGATGGTGGGAGCCCCTCATAATGAGCACAGGGATGGTGGGAGCCCCTCATAATGAGCACAGCACAGGGATGGGGGGAGCCCCTCATAATGAGCACAGCACAGGGATGGTGGGAGCCCCTCATAATGAGCACAGGGATGGTGGGGGCCCCTCATAATGAGCACAGGGATGGTGGGGGCCCCTCATAATGAGCACAGGGTTGGTGGGGGCCCTCATAATGATAAATTCATCATAACCAACATTCGTAATTGTTACGAAAAGTTAACGAACCTAACGAAAAATTCATATTTCGTACGAAATTTCGGACGCGAATTACAATATACGAATCAATTCTAATACGAAATGGAACGGAGCGAAACGAAACAAATTTAGTGACGGCGGACATGTCTACAATCTATCCAAGAGATACATTCTACATCCACTAAATTAAAGATAGACAGCCTATACCCTTCCTTTACTCGACATAAAAACAAAGTAAACTGGCGCTCAGAGGCAGTGAAGCAATTAAAATAAAAAAATATAATTAAAAAGTCATAAAAAAGTCATATGCTGAAACAATACCGGTGTAGCATGAGAGGTGTTAATCGACATTGACAGGTGCTGGGAAGCAGTCCATAGTTCAGGGAAAAAAATATACAAAAAAGGATAAATGGCGCTAGAACATACAAACATGCATATAAAGAGTCCAAAGTAAATGTGAAAAAACATCCAGGGTGTGATAGTCAATAAAATTATATATATATAGAAAAATTGTATGTATATATATATATATATATATATATATATATAAAAAAAGTCACTGAAATTAAAGATCTGATAAAAAGCACCAGCGGCAGCTCACTTGAGAGTGGAAGCAGGCAACTCTGAAAAAACAATGTAAAAAACAGCAAGAAGCGCCAATCTAAGTGCAGTATCATGAAACTTTAAAAGTTTTTTTAAAGTTTCATGATACTGCACTTAGATTGGCGCTTTTTGCTGTTTTTTACATTGTTTTTTCAGGGAAAAAAACCATAAGGAATAAACAGTATGTGGAAGACACCGGACATGAAATTTATCTTGTGGGACACTGTATCCAAAGTTCACGAAAGGCAGCTCTTCTCTGGAGTGAAGTCAGCTCAGATCCATCAAAGGCAAAAAACAAAAAGGAGAGGAGCGCCGCTAAGTAGGTTGATTTATTAACAATTGACAAATAAAAGTATCCACTTACATGTAAGTACGGTATGTGCAGCAAGAGGGTACATTCCAAAGTGGGAAGGTAAGAGGACAATCATCGATTCCCAGGGACGCCCCAAGCCTATGCCGCAATCAATTTTAACAGGCAACATAAACCAAGAATAAACACTGGAAAAATCATTCAGAGCATTTAGAGGATGGTATTAATTTCAAGTTCCTCGTTGAGTGGATGGTATTTAGAGGACTCAACGAGGAACTTGAAATTAATACCATCCTCTAAATGCGCTGAATGATTTTTCCAGTGTTTATGTTGCCTGTTAAAATTGGTGAAGTAGTAATGTTTATCAATATCCCTATTTACGCACCTTCGTGATACTACTTGTGTGCATGAGATTATGGTTGCATGCATACGTCGCATTTTCTGCAGAATCAGTACATATCATATACGTCCCGTACTAACTACCAGCGATACCATTTATGTGCATGATATCTAGTATATTGTGCACATTATGTATAGCGTTTTTGACCTTTATTTAATTACGTGCATATGCGTTTTTTTTATTTTTTTTTTATTTTGTCATTCTATCTCATTATTATCATTATTATCCTTATATTCTGCTATGTTGGTCACTTACCGTCTTTTTTCTATAATATACTATATTAATAGTGTATTTATGGTAACAATTATGTTTTTAGTCACTAATTTTAAATCATTTTAATTTTTGTTTTTGGTAGCCTCTTTAGGGTTTCTTTCATAGAATTATCTGAATTTTTAGTATAACACGTATTTTTAGAGAATATGTATACACATACATATAGTTTTTAATACAATTTTTGTATGTCACATACATATTGCTTTTATATACTTAGAGCTTCCTGATCACACATTATGGTCTAGGTTACACCCACCGCTGGTTAATCCATCAGCTGTGAGTGCGTCTCAGTCGGCAGATGCCTGCTATAAATAGCTCCTTGCTTCTCCCCTACCTTACACTTGAAAAAGGAGCGCGCATGTGCCGTACGGACCTTGCACACGCTCAGTAACGCGTTGTGTTCTTCCCCACCACTATACATCACCAGCCGCTTCCTGGGTTGTTGCTCCGCTCCTCTGTGCAGACAGACCGTGTTCCGTCCTGGCTTCCCGTCAGATTGCGGCATAGGCTTGGGGCGTCCCTGGGAATCGATGATTGTCCTCTTACCTTCCCACTTTGGAATGTACCCTCTTGCTGCACATACCGTATTTACATGTAAGTGGATACTTTTATTTGTCAATTGTTAATAAATCAACCTACTTAGCGGCGCTCCTCTCCTTTTGTTTTTTACCCTTCCTTTACTGGCCATTATTATGTTTTATATATATATTTATTTTTCTGTACCAATGACAAATCTACCCTTTTTATACCTTTTACACCTTTTCTTCTTATTTTTCCTTATATAGCGCATATTTTATATAAAACATTTATATTCTATAGATATGATCTATTTATAAAACCTTATTAAAATGAATAAACTTAAAATGATACCCCTGTGGACCAGGACTGATTTTATTCTATTATATCTCTTAAAATATTACTATATAGAAAAGCGTTATTATTTATTTAAATTCATTATTTAATCCCGTATCCATATTTAAAAATACCTCTTTTTTATTTTTTTTTTTAAATGTACTTTCTTTATGTTTCAATTAATTGTGTTCATTACATATCAATCCTATTCCCCTTACACTTTACATATTTAATAAATGAAATGGAACCAAAAATTATGTATAAAATTATTATATTTTCTAAATTATTATCTTTCTCTACCAAAAGATTTTTAACTTCATTATTTCATTACTATTGTTGAAACACCAAACCTAGTTCTTATTCCTCCTTATTAATTCATTGTCACCTCCTTAATTTCCTTGTGACATACTGTATAGCACTGCTTATACTTTTAGCTTTCTCAACCATTAAAAATGAAGCAATTCAGGTCAAAGTCTATGTTGAGTCCCCTGGGTGCCAAAACCTTGGTTTTATATACCCAGGCCGACTCACGTTGACTTAACGCTCTTATGAAATTCCCACTCCTCCAGTGGGGGTTAACTTTTTCTACCCCCCCCCAGAATTTCAGACCTTTGGGATTCCTCCCATGGACGTCTAGAAAATGTTTATATATGCTATGTTCTTTTAGTCCTTTTCAGATATTATTATAATGTTCCCGTACCCTCACCAGTAGTGGTCTGGAGGTACGACCAACATACTGGAGCTGGCATGGACATTCCAACATATACACAACCCAATCTGATGTACACGTAATAAATTCCTTAAATTTATGAGTTTTACCCATAGCTGTCGCTACAAACTCCTTATGCCGTGTACACACCAGTGGACTTTTCAGCATCAAACGTCCGACGGTCATTCCGACAGACTTTCGACGGAGTTACGACGGACTTTTGGACCACCGGACTTGCCCACACATGAACGGACTAAAGTCCGTTGCTATTGTTGTGGAAAATGTTATTAATGTATGTTGTCAGATGCCCCCCCCCCCAGTGTCAGTTTTGCTGCAATACTCTCATATGAGGGTATACGCATACACAGACGCTGGTGGAAGACCATTGGACGCGGAAACCTTCCCGTGGACACGGCGGATCTGTTTTGCTCTTTTAAGGATGTTTTTTTATGCCTCTCCAGGGAACTAGCCACTCCATGGCGACCGCATTTCAACTCTTAAGTAAGCAAGTCTGCGTACTCTGGGATCCATAGTATAACCATACAAAATTTTGTCTCACTGGGCCATAGTATAGTACGGTTCGCATCACTGGTAGCAGTGGGAGTGTGCACACGGTTGTTTTCAAAACCATGCGCTTGCCGCACACGTCAATACTGCATTTCTATTTGATTATATGCATGTGTGTCATTGGTTCTTTTGAATGATCACAAATGTCTGATTGGTTGATTCTGAAGCCATTACCTTCTTTTGTTATCCATGTTTTTAGTATTAATAAAAGCAGCTTGGTTATTTTGCTCAGGATTTTATACTGAGCTTGAGGTGACACCAACGTCTGTTTGTGTTATTTGGAGAGAAAGAAAGGCTCGCTTTCCCGGCATTATATAAGAGAGCTTTTTGTGCTTTTAAGCGCAAAGAAATTATATGCTTATAGGGAGAAGCTTAGATTTTCCTTCACAGAATGAACTTGATGACGTACGAAAGGACTAGAACAAGGAAGTTCATAGCCAGTAGCCAATAGCTGCCCTTGCGTCCTTTATTTATCGACCGGACTCGAGTCCCTCAGAAAGATTTGAAACATGTTCCAAATCTAAAGTCCATCTGATTTTCGACAGAAAAAGTCCACCGAAGGTCCGATGAAGCCCACACACGGTCGGATTGTCCGATGGATTCGTTCCGTCGGACCAGTCCGGTCGAAAAGTCCGCCCTGGTGTACACAGCATTACGCTTCTTCACATTGCCCCTTTTGTGGTTCTGCATGCCAGACATCTCCCGCAAGGGTAGAAACCAGTGAGGAATGGTGTGAGGGTCCCCGTTCCCTTTTTCGGGGGGGTCCAATACCCCTGTGGGTATTAGATGTCTTAAACTCGGGGCTTTTTTTTATATACAAAAGACGGGTATGGGGGAAGTACAGCCCCCAATATCCTATCCTTCATCAATATTCCCCAACGTTTCTTAATTATCTTTTCAATTTTATTTTTCTGTATATTATACCCTAATACTAATCTTAAATGCATCTCCTATTTTATTCTTGCACCCCTTTTTCTCTTTTGCTACTATTAGATCCTTCCTTTCCATATTCCTGACCGCTTCAAATTCTCTCTCGAGAAATGTCTCCTCATAGCCCTTTTTGCACAAATTTCTCGCCAAACTGCAATGCCTGAATAAAGAATATAAACAGAGCAGCAACGTGAGACTTTGTATGAGGCACGAGGTGTGTAGGGTCAAGCGCTTCCATCCCTGATAATTTGAACAAAATTGCCTATGCCCAAACTCCCAAAAGTTGCCTATGTCCAAACTCATAGGATTATTTGTAAGTAGTTGGGAAATCGAGTTCTATTCCTCCCCCTTCCCCCCCCTCCTCTCCCTCTACATAGACCTACTATATAATTTCTTTCAACATATATGTTTTTAATATTTATAGACACCTACCTCATACCTGCTCCTGAAGAGTGGCAGTCACCATAAAACGCGTCGAGCCAATAGATGCCCGTTCTTTTATACTATATTATCACCACTTACTACCTTATACACCAACTGGACTGTACCAACTAATTACGACTATAACTATTTATCATGGAGA
The DNA here is from genome assembly GCF_042186555.1 of Aquarana catesbeiana. Lineage (NCBI taxonomy): Eukaryota > Metazoa > Chordata > Amphibia > Anura > Ranidae > Aquarana > Aquarana catesbeiana. The sequence goes on along the minus strand of NC_133329.1, from coordinate 5,305,540 downwards.
CACGCTTCAGTGAATTTGGTTACAATGTTTACAGTATGAACCAATTATGTTGCTTTACTATGGGATTGTGAGCCAATAGTTGCCCCCTTATGTCTACAATTGCATCATTACCTTACCTTACATATCAATTGGATTTTATCAATTAACCAAGATTACAATTATCTATCATAAGAGATTTGCCTTTAATGAATTTGTTTTCTACAGTATTTACAGTATGAACTAATCATGTTATTACTTGTATTTCTGTTATATTATTTATGCAATTGGAGATTTGTCTCCAATGAATTTTGGTTTTTACAGTATTTACAGTTTGAATTATGATATTACTTTTACTTCTGTCATATTTTATATAAAGTTAAATCATTTAATGCCAATTGATGCCATTTGATGCTTCTATGCAACGTTTTTGGTTCTATTCTAATATTTTGGGTACCTGCCATAATCATCGTTATCGTGTTATCTCCTGGGGTACATGCCTCATATAAAGTCCCACCTGTTTTGTGTTTTTGTTCAAACTGCAATGCCTGTTGTACAAATTCTTCTTTCTTACTGCAATTTCTCCTAAGTCAGACAAACTGTCCCCTAGGAATGTTAACCGTTTGTCGACCAGCCGCCGTAGTTTTACTGCGGCAGAATGGCACGGCTGGGCGAAACGACGTTATCCTACGTCGCTTCGCCTTTTGGCCACTAGGGGCGCGATGACCGCCGGGCTCCCGCGATCGCTCGTGACAGAGCGAGATCCCTGATCTTTCATGGGAGAGGAGACAGATCGTGTGTTCATACTAAGTATGAACACCGACCTCTCTCTCCTCCTAGACCGTCCCCTCCCTCTACAGTTAGAAACACACTGAGGGAACACAGTTAACCCCTTGATCGCCCCCTAGTGTTATCCCCTTCCCTGCCAGTGACATTTACACAGTAATCAGTGCATTTTTATAGCACTGATCGCTGTATAATTATCAATGGCTTAAAAAATGTGTCAAAAGTGTCCGATGTGTCCGCCATAATGCTGCAGTCCCGATAAAAATCGCAGATCACCGTCATTACTGGTAAAAAAAAAAATTATAATAATAAAAATGCCATAAATCAAACTCGTAGTTTGTAGATGCTATAACTTTGATGCAAACCAATCAATATACGCTTATTGCTATTTTTTTTTTTTTTTTACCAAAAATATGTAGAAGAATACATATCGGCCTAAACTGAGGAAAAAAAAATAATTTTTTTGATAAAAAATGTGGTATATTTATTATAGCAAAAAGTAAAAGATATTGTGTTTTTTTCAAAATTGTTGGCCAACATTTGTGTGACCGTGTGCAAGCAAAACAAGTTGGAGCCAACAACCTTCAAACAAAAATCCACAGTATTGTTGTCGGAAAGTCCGATCGTGTGTACGGGGCATAAGTGTAGCAATATGGTTACATTTAATGAAGATACGACATTTAGCAAGTCACATGGTTGATGATTAAAACTGGCACATCTAAGTATGCAGGAATCTGGGGCAAAGCTGTCCTCATAGACCGTCCTCCGCAACGCCATCGACATAATCCCTTCCACACTGCGCTCCACGAGCGCCTCAAGCCTCACTTTCAGATCGCCCTACTGCAGTAGAGTCTTCTCGGTCACGATTACCGACTGACGTTGGTAAGAGCCTACGGTGCGGAGGTCAGTCTATGTGGACAGCTTTACCCCGGATGCCTGCATACTTAGATGTGCCTCTTTCAATCTTCAACCACGTGAGTTGCTAAATGTTGTACCTTCATTAAATGTAACCATATTGCTACACTTATGCCCCGTACACATGATCAGACTTTCCGACAACAAAACCGTGGATTTTTGTTCGAAGGTTGTTCTCTCCAACTTGCCTTGCATGCACACGGTCACACAAATGTTGGCCAACAATTACGAATGTGGGATCGTGTACAAGACATACGATGAGCCGATAAAAAGGAAGTTCAATAGTCATGTGATATCTCCATTACGATCGCTAGTTTTACAAGACCGAGCGATTCCGGCTCGCACTTGATTCCGAGCATGCGTGAACTTTTGTGCGACTGACTTGTGTACACACGATCGGAAAGCCCGAAAACAAAGTTTTGTTGGCGGAAAATTCGAGAACCTGCTAGCCAACATTTGTTGGTGGAAAGTCCGACAACAAATGTTCGATGGAGCGTACACACGGTCGGACTTTCAGCCAACAAGCTCACATCCAACATTTACCGTTGGAAAGTCTGATCGTGTGTACGCGGCATTGGAGGTGCCTCTCTTCTCTTTTAGACTCTGGAGCTCCTGCTGGATTTTGCTTCTAATCCCCTTGTGAAGGCTTCCATTTGTGGATGGACATTTTATGGTTACACAACCTATCACATCGCTATGATCTTTTTATATGGACTATAAACTGAAGGACTTATGAATAAATGGTTGTGGAACAAATCATCTGAGTTTCCATTATTTCTTATGGGGGTATTTGCATTGATATACCAGTGCTTTGGATTACAAGCATGTTTCCGGAATTAATTATGCTCGCAATCCAAGGTTTTACTGTACTTGCATTAATAAAATACATTTATAAAATAAAACTTACAAACAAAAAAAATATATATATTTTTTATAGATAGAAGCCCTTGTTAGTCTCTTATTGATATGATACATTTATAGTCATTGGGCTGAGTGCACATATGGAGTAGACGGTCAAGATGGGACAGACAGCCACCAGTACTGAGGTGGTTAAATACATCAGTATAATGGAAATGAGTCAGAGATTGTATTACACGGGTTGCTCCATGCTTTAGATGCCGTCATTGAAATGAAATCCATCACAATTATGCAAAGTCAATCATGAGACAGATCTCTGAAGACTATTTCCATAATTCCAACTCTAAATATATCATTCTGTCTGCTATCACTGGACGTGACCCGTCATCTCTGTCCGGAGATCACACCAAATTTCAACATGATGTCTCTGGACTCCTTATCTATTTTAGTCTGTTCAGTCTTGGGACTCGTCTTGGCAATCCCTTCTAACACTTGTATTGTGATGGGTAACCTGGACATCATCAGAAAGAAAGGGAAGTTGAGTCCCACCGATGTGATCTTTTTGGCTAAGGGGATTGTGAATATTCTCCTCCAGTGTCTGATGAGTCTACAGGGAATGCTATTTTTTCTGGAAGTCCTATTCAGACAAGTGTTTGCATTTGTGAACACATCAAATAACTTTCTAACATATTGCAGCTTCTGGTTGACCTTCTGGCTCTCGGCTCATTACTGTACCAGCATCACCAATCTCAGCTATGGGTTCTTCATCTGGTTAAAGAGAATTGTGTCAAATTACCTGAGTCAACTTCTATTCCTGACAGCACTTGGGATGTTCATTGTGAGTGTCCCGGGCTTTTGGGCTGTGGATGAAGAAAGTCCTTTCCAGTCTTCTGAGAACAAATCTAAAGCTTCTGGTAACTTTTTCAGTGAACAATTTTCCTATTTTGTGCCTGCAAACACCCTAGGTTGCGTTCTACCATCCTGCCTTAGTCTTCTGTGCCTGGTCCTCACCTTATCCTTTCTTCTTAGACACGTCTGGGGGGAGAAGAATAACGACTCTGGATCAACACGTCCAAATCTTCAGGCTCATGTCACTGCACTGAGGACAATCTTCTTACTACTTCTCTTGTTTGCATTCTTCTGCATATCTCAAGCAGGTTTGTTTCATACAAATCCATTACTGTTAATAATCTGTTTGAACTTACGATTATTATCTCCATCGGTGGAGGCTGCCGTCATCTTCCAGGCCAGCAACAAGCTGAGAAGGATCATTCTGAGAAGATTCTTGACCAGAAGCTGGAGGAACACAGAGACCTAAAATGTAAAGGATGCTTAGCGTTAATGTCTAAATATCCGGTGATGTGAAAAAGTATTTACCCCCTTCCTGATTTTTTTTTTTTTTTTGCAATATTTGTCACACTTAAATGATTCAGATCATCAAATTTGAATATTACACAAAGAAAACCCAAGTAAATACCAAATACCAAATGCAGTTTTTAAATGATGATTTCATTTATTAAGGGAAAAAATCTGTCCAAACCTGCCTGGCCCTATGGGAAAAAGTAATTGCCCCTTAAACCTTATAACTGGTTGTGCCACCCTTGGTGGCAACGATGACCGATCGGATAACCTCTGATTGGCCAGACATGTGTCTATCTCTCTGAAGCTCATACAGGTGTGGTCTCACTTTTCTGAGCTTGGAAATACTGACCACCTGGCTTCACTATCAAACTACTGACTCAGGACTATCTTCAGTTTGGACTATGTTGGTGCAGTGATTTTCTGCACTATACAGTGGTCCCACTGATCCAAGTTCCCATGTGGGAGTATACCCATCTTCCTACATCATACAGTCCCTGTTTTTTTTAGACCGCATCTTGGGGGAATTGCTGCAGGCCTGCTCCCAGTGGACCTATGGTCACATTGGGTTGGGTGTCGGCTCTCCTTCCCCCCTAAGCATCCAGGTAGTAGCTGTCTGCACACAGGGTTCTTTGATCGGCTGGATGTGTGGCTATCTCTCTGAAGCTCATATAGGTGTGGACTCGATTTTTGAGCTTGGAAATACTGACCACCTGGCTTCATTATTAGCTGACTAAGGACTATCTTCAGTTGGCAGTGATTCTCTGCACTATACAGTGGTCCTACTGATCCAATTTCCTATTAGGAGTACCGCATATACTCGAGTATAAGCCAACCCGAATATAAGCCGAGGCACCTAATTTTACCACAAAAAACTGGGAAAACGTATTGACTGGAGTATAAGCCTAGGGTGAGAAATGCGCAGCTACTGTAAGTGGAAAAGAAGGTCAACAATGCCCATTTGCAGCCTCACTGTGCCCATTTGCAGCCATATGTCCCCCGAACTTCAAACTCGGTAGTTAAGGGTTCCTAGATGCCCCCCTAGCTGCAGCCAAAATTTGGGGTCTCTGGACCCAAAGGGTCCCGAAATGACATTGCTGCAGATGGACACAGTTGACCGACTTTGGGGCCCCGTATCTCGAGGCCACTTGGTGCTAGGAACCCCACATTTGGTGTGCAAACCCAGTGGATCTAGCACTATAACATATCCAAGCATCCTGGGGTTCCTAGCACCAAGTAGCCCCGAGATACGAGGCCCCAAATTCAGTTTGGAAAATGTCATTCTCTGCTGCAGAAAAGTGTTTGACTCGAATATAAGCCGAGGGGGGCATTCTCAGCACAAAAAAAGTGCTGAAAAACTCGGCTTATACTCGAGTATATACGGTATATCCATCTTTTAACAACTTTAACAGTCCCCGAGAAGACAGCCCCTGTCTTCTCAGACCGCATCCTGGGGGAATCTCTGTGGGCCTGTTCTGAGTGGTTACATCGGGTTGGGTGTCAGGGAACATGCATGGCCCGCTGTCAGGGCCGGGCTCAGCCCTTCCTTCTCTGAGCTGGCCGCTCAGCTGCCGGCTAATTGCCAGCTCCCATCTCTCTCCACAGTTACTCACCTGCTGATGATATCCTGCTCATCAGTCCTGCCTACTTAAGCCGTCCAGTCCAGAGGGTCTCTGCCTTCGCCTTGGTCACATCACAAGAAACTATCTCCTGCGTTCCTGTTTAAAGACTGGCTTTGCTGACATCCCTTCTGGCTCAAGAACTTGCTTGCTATTCCACTACATTGATCCCTGACTTCTGGCTTGGCTGACTATCTGTTCCGGTTACTGAACTTTGGCTATGTTTTGACTACGTTTGTTCTTTTTACTTTTATTATTAAACAAGTGTGATTTAACTGTACTTCTGTCTCGGTCTGATTTCATGGTTTCTGAAAATGATATGATTTATCACTCAAGAACTTGGAAAGTTGTATCTATTGTATATTGAAGACACCTCTGAAGAAGGAGTCCCGAAACGCGTTACTGTATCCAATCTTTCCAACATTCATGTATGGTTGTCATACATTATTTTTCACTTGATGTTTTGTATATGTACAGTTTGTAATAACATTTGATATTTTTACAATTCTTATTACCTCTTTGACTTTAATCTACCAGTGCTGTGATAGCCCCACCCCTTAAGGGATTTCTCAATTTCTATTTATCAGGGGTGATGGCACTCATCCATTGCAGCCATATTCCATATTTACTGGTTTGTTTTTCGGATCATTGTCCTGCTGCATAACCAACCCAAGTGCGCTTGAGGCTGAGGTCACAAATACTGATGGCTGGACATTCTCCTTCACGCTTTTCTGCAGCGCAAAATTCATGTTTCCATCAATGATGGTAAGTCGTCCAGGTCCTGAAGCTGCAAGGCAGCCCCAGACCATCCCCCCCTACCACCACCACATGTCACGGTTGGGACGATGTTCTTGTTATGAAATGCTGTGATAGTTTTACGGTATATGTAACGGGACGCACACCTTGGGTTCTTGTTCTTTGCCTTCCTTTAGTAAAAGCACCTCCCCCCCACAGTAGACAAGCACTGGCTAGGAACACATTTAACCCTTTGATCGCCCCTGATGTTAACCCCTTCCCTGCCAGTGTCATTAGTACAGTGACAGTGCATATGTTTAGCACGGATCACATGTATTGGTGTCACTGGTCCCCAAAAAGTGTCAAAAGTGTCAGTTGGTGTCTGCCGCAATATCACAGTCCCGCTATAAGTCTTTGATTGCAGCCAATACTAGTAAAAAAATTAAAATAAAATTAAAAAAAAATAAAAGCATCCCATAGTTTGTGGACGCAATAACTTTTGCGCAAACCAATCAATATACGCTTATTGGGATTTTTTTTTGTTAAACAAAAATATGTAGCAAAATACATATTGGCCTAAATGTATGAAGAAATTCAATTTTTTTCAATTTTTTTTTATTGGAAATGTTTCATAGCAGAAAATAAAAATGTATTTTTCATTTTTTCCAAAATTATCGGTCTTTTTGTTGTTGTTGTTTATAGCGCAAAAAAAAAAAAAAAATGCAGAGGTGACCAAATACCACCAAAAGAAAGCTCTATTTGTTGGGGGAAAAAAAGATATACATTTTGATTGGGTACAGCGTCACATGTCCACGCTATTGTCGGTTAAAGTAACGTAGTGCTGTATCGCAAAAAATGGCCTGGGTCATGAAGGGGGTTTAATCATCCAGAGGGCAAGTGGTTAAAAACTGCATTTTGTATTTACTCGGGTTTTCCTTATGTAATATTAAAATTTGTTTGATGATCTGAATCATTCAAGTGTGACTAATATGCAAAAAAACCCCAATAAAAATAGTAAATCAGGAAGGGGACAAATACTTTTTCACAGCACTGTATACTATAACCTTTTTAACCACTTAAGGACCGAGCCCCTTTTTGAGATTTGTTGTTTACAAGTTTAAAACTATTTCTTTTTTGCTAGAAAATTACTTAGAACCCCCAAACATTATACATTTTTTTTCTAACACCCTGGAGAATAAAATGACGGTCGTTGCAATACTTTCTGTCACGCCGTATTTGCGCAGCGGTCTTACAAGCTCATTTATTTTTGGAAAAAATACACTTTTTTGAATTAAAAAATGAGACAACAGTAAAGTTAGCCCAGTTTTTTTTTTTATCTTGTGAAATATAATAAATTATTATAAAATATTATAAAATATATGTTACGCCGAGTAAATTGATACCCAACATGTCACGCTTCAAAATTGCGCCCGCTGGTGGAATGGCGACAAACTTTTACCCTTAAAAATCTCCATAGGCGGCATTTAAAAAATTCTACAGGTTGCATGTTTGGAGTTACTGAGGAGGTCTAGGGCTAGAATTATCGCTCTCGCTCTACCGGTCGTTGCGATACCTCACATGTGTGGTTTGAACACCGATTTTAATATGCGGGCGCTACTCACGTATGCGTTCGCTTCTGCACACAAGCTCCTGCACACAAGCTCAGCGGGACGGGGCACGTTTAAAACTTTAAAGATGTTTTTCTTATTTATTTTACCTTTTATTTTTTATTTTTACACTTTTCTTAAAAAAAAAAAAAAAGTGTCACTTTTATCCCTATTACAAGGAATGTAAACATCCCTTGTAATAGAAAAAAAGCATGACAGGACCTCTTTAATGTTAAATCTGGGGGGGTCAAAAAGACCTCACATCTCAAAGTTACACTAAAATTTTTTTTAAAAAATTGGCCCTTTAAGAGCTGTGGGCGGAAGTAACGTTTTGACGTCGCTTCCGCCCAGCAATGGTATGGAGACGGGTGGGGGCCATCTGCCCCCCACTCGTCTCCATACCTAACAGAACACAGGACCCAGTAAGCAGCGGAGGGCACCGGAGCGCGGCAGCCCTCTCCCGTCGCCGATAAAAGTGATCTCACGGTGAATCCACCACAGAGACCACTATTATCGCAAACCGGACCAGCCGATAAAGAAGAGGGTACCGGGCTAACTGCTGCCATAACAACGATATTCCTCTTCAAAGCTAGAACGCATATCGGCGTGCGGCGGTCTGGAAGTGTGATATTATTGTCATAGTAATCATATTAATATTTTGGATGGAGTGTGGAAGGTCATATTCTCCCCAACAAGTTTTAATTGCTATCTGTGTTCCTCTCGGTTTGTCCCGGTGATCGTTGTCACTGGGGTGTGAAAGTGAAGAGAAAATCCTCAATTTGGAGTTGTCAGCAGAGCAGGAATAGAGGAGAAATCTTCCAACGGGGACACATGTTTTGGTGACAACTGTCTAAGAGGGGTTTACCTCACTTGTGTGTCAGTGGTGGCCCACCCATTAGAGGTGCACGGGTGCTGCCCCCCTATCCATATGTCTGGCCCCCTGATCTACATACAGGACGCCGGACTATGGATTCCAATGGACGGGGGTGTTTTTTTGAAGCACCTGATTAGAGCCAGAGGCTCTAATAGGCTTCAAAAAAGGGTGGAGCACTGCGCCCCAATCCTACCCAGTCGTGTGACAATAGCAAATGAATAGTTACTATTTTCACACTGATCCTCCTCAGGCTTCCAATCAGGAAGCAGGTCGTGAGACCCGTCACCCGAAAGGAGAGCCAATCCGATTGGCCGTCAGGAGGAGGAGGGAGGAGAGGCTGGGGAACCGAGACCCTCCCGCAGCCTGGAGAGAAACCGCTGTTCCCCGCTACCCGCGAAGATGGGGTAAGTGCTGCCCCTGACTTACTGACTGACCGACGGGGGTGGGTGCTGCCCGTGACCACCATGACCTGTCCGAATGGGTGGGGGCTTCAGCTCTGTTCGTGACCCAACCAAGGGGGGGTGTGCTGGCGCACAGATTGTTTTCTGCCCCCCCAAAAAAAATAAAAACACACCAGCCACCACTGTTGCATGTGCAGGACTGAAATAGATGAGAAATCTCTCAAGAGGAACATAAATGGAAAAGAACTGATATTGTTTTTCTACCATTCCTACCCCATACAAACAAATGGCTTTAGATACATTTTGAATTACATGTACATAATGAAATCAAAAGTCACTCGGCTCCTCTCCAAATCTGCCTTAGTGAATCGATAGTCCCTCCTCCAGCAAGCCCATGCTTACAGTGCTGTACAAAAGTTTTAGGCAGGTGTGAAGAAATGCTGTAAAGTAAGCAGTGGCAGCTGGTGGTATATTTTTTGGGGGGGACGGCAAACAATCCACCCAACGCCACCACCCCGATTAGTCTGTCCCAAGCCCCGCACGTACCCCATCTAGGTCGCGGGCAGCCATCACTTCCTCTGGACGGCAGGTGGCGTCTCCTCCTCCTGGTGCTTCACAGCGGCTTCCCCTGCGTCTCCTCCCACCTCCTCCTCAGCATCCAACGGGATCGCTTCTCCTCTCGGCCAATCAGGTGACAGGTCTCAGAACCCGCTTTATGATTGGCTGGGAGGAGAATCATGAAGGCAATAGCGAATTTCAATTTGCTGTTGTCACACAACTGGGTGTGCTAGGGGCGCAGTGCTCTGCACCCCGAGCCCACCCCTTTTTTGAAGCCTATCAGAGCCTCTGGGTCTAATCATGTGCTTCAAAAAAAAAAAACCTCATTGGAATCCATGCATCTGGTGCCCCTCAAGTAGATTAGGGGGCCGGGCACATGGATTAGGGGGCCAGCGCTCCTGCACCCTGCATTATAGGCTGCCACTGAAAGTAAGAATCTTTTCAAAAATAGATATTTTAATTGTTTATTTTATTAATTTAAAAAATGCAAAGTAAGCGAACAAAGAAAAATCAAAATCAAATGAATATTTAGTGTAACTACCTTATTGGCTACAAAGCAGCATCAATTCTTCTGTTTCTTCATGTCATCCCAGACACCAGACTCCATCAGAGGCTCCTAACCACGATCGGAGATGCAGTGTGTCAGACTGACACAGCACCACTGATCGCCACGCTGCGCTTCCCCACGGGTGGGTGCTGGCAGGGTGCTGGCATGATATCCTGCTGGACATCATTTGACGCCCAGTCAGGATAACAGAACCACCGCCAGGCCATCATTCTGCTTTAGGCCGGGCAGGAAGTGGTTAAATATAGTGCCTGGGGGTCCCCTTAGTCTGCCTGTAAAGTGGCACGTCTTAATTAATTAAAGTTGCAATTTCATGTCTAAAAATTCGAAAATATAAAATATAAAAAAAAATCAAATAAACAATAAAAATAATAATGTATAATTTTCTGTTGTCAAACCACAAATAATGTAAGAAAACAAATCTAAACCTATAAATGCACTGTAGTGTGTTTTGAAATGTTTTAATAAATTATGAACATATATCAGAAAAGCGTGAGTAAAGTTATATTTTTACAATATGCATAATATACAATATTATAAAGCCAAAATACTTTAACAAACTATGTTTCTCTTATATCAAGAAGTTTTTCTTGTTTTATCTTTTGTGCAAAATACCTGTATTATACCTTTCTATGGCTTATGTCAAAGCTTTTTGTACCACTTTCTGTACCAAATAAAATAGTTTGTAAACAAACCTATTAGAACGATGGACAACCTCCAGCCATTAGAGAAACTCTGTGTTGGTCAGATAGGGAAGAAGGGGATTTCTAAAATCTATAGGGTATTGATGGATCTGAAGGGTACAGACATTCCAGAATATATTAAAAAATGGGAGACAGAATTGAACTCAAAACTCAATAATGATGAGGCTACAATTTTATTAAAGCGAGTTCACAATACCTCAGTAAATTATAAAGTGTCTGAGTTAAATTATAAATGTTTGTCAAGATGGTACATTACCCCAGATAGAGCTTCTAAGTACTAGAGTGAAACCTCACAATTTTGCTGGAGGGGATGCAAAGAGCTGGGTACAATGGCACACATCTGGTGGCAGTGCACAAAAATAAGGGAATTCTGGGAAGAGATAAGGAAAATTATTGGCGAGATAACCCAAATAGAGGTCCTGGACGACCCATGGGCATGCCTATTTCACGGATTTAGAATGCCAACCGAGTCATATCTGGGAACACTCGTACCACAAATGTTGAACGCGGCAAAAAGTCTTATTGTAAGACACTGGCAGGAGAAAAGTGGCCCAACAATACAAGAATGGTATGACAAAACAAATGAAATCCAGAATTTAGAATATCTGAGATACACTGAGGAAGTGGAAGTGGAGGAGTATGAGGAAAAATGGAAGGGATGGCAAAAATTTAAAAGCTCAATAAGGGCTGTAGAGGTCTTGGGGAATTAATAGATCCAGCTAGTAGTTCCCGTGGAGTAGTCAGAGATGGGTAAGATGCAACAGGAGTGGTGTCCATTGGGGGGGTTGACATAGTTAGCTTGGAGGTGCATGGATGAAAGAAACGTAGGACTTCGAGGAGGTGCGGTGGCCTGGGGGGAGGTGGGGTGGGGAAGGGAAGGGGGTTCAAGTTAGGGGAGGCTTAAGATACAATCTAACCGATAATGTTGACGAGGGACGTCACGATATTGTAAGCATGAAGATTAAACAAAAGATATTTGTAAAATAAAAAAAGAGTAACAAAAGCCACTATGATGTGAGTAACGAGTCGGGAAAGTATTGAACAGCAAAGGTGAAACTTTTGCCCCGAAAATGGACACTGATGTGGCAAAAAAAAAAAAAAATAGTTTGTAAACAAAAAAAAAAAAGAAATGTTTTAATAAAGAGACAAGTAGGTATCACAGTGGTGTTTTTTTTTTTTTTTTATTCAATATGTTCAAAGAAATTTTAAAATAAAGAAAATGTTAAAGGGTTTACTTTTACAATGTTACAATGCTTATGTAGCAAAAATACAGATTAACAGCAAACATTAGAAATAATAATATTTAAATAATAATAATAATAATAATAATAATAATAATAATAGAAAAAAGGAGGGGAAAGGGTCACAGAAGTGGAAACATCAAAAAAAAAAAAAATTGATGAAGACATCCAATCCAGGTTTTCCAATGTTTCCTGAACTCTAGCAATCTGGAAGATTAGCCCTGACTCTGGCAAAAGTTTGACGCTTGAGTCACTCCTATGCATTTTTGCGGGCCGCATTTGCATGGGCACGGCAGCCCATTCAAATGAAAGCATTTTGTGGTGTGCTCACTCTAAGATTGATACACTGTGGAGAGGTTTAACCCCTTCCCACCAAATGTACACATACCGTATTTATCGGCGTATAACACGCACCCCAATTTTAGGAGGGAAGTTGAAGGAAAAAGAACTTACATTTTAAATAAAGAACTTTGAAGCAAAATTAGGGTCACAGCAATGACCAACAATGCACCCCGCTCAGTGCCCATCTGCAGCCATTAAATTGACCAACAATGCACCCTGCTCAGTGCCCATCTGCAGCCTATAAATTGATCAACAATGCACCCTGCTCAGTGCCCATCTGCAGCCTCACCTTTCCCACCATTGCAGCCTCGCCAGTGTTGGATTATTCCTGCTGTCTCCGAGGGAAGAGGAGGAGCGAGCGCCGCTAAATTACACAGAGCCGCGATCTCCTGTGTACCCGGCGCTCCATCACTCACAGCCACGCCTCCTGGCCCTGCTCATATGATAGACAGTACAGTGGCCCAATGTGGGGGCCAGGAGGCGTGGCTGTGCGTGACGGAGCACCGGGTACACAGGAAATAGTGTAATTCAGCGGCGCTCGCTCCTCTTCCCTCAGACAGAGGGGATCGGTGTATGACACGCACCCGCGATTACCCCCCTGATTTTAAGGGGAAAAAAAGTGTGTGTTATACGCTGATAAATACGGTATATGCAGCCTCATGGAAGTGGACTTTTTTTTCCCGAAGTGCCACATATATGCGTATTTCCCTTTGTACTGGAAGGGCCCCAGACAGTCCGCTCCAAGAACAGAGGCCAGGGTCTCACCAAGAGCCCCAGGTCTTGTACTAACGATCGGAACCCTGGACCCCCAGTTCCTGGTCACCGGATTGCTGTGATAGCCTCTGATTGGCTACCACAGTGATCAGTCACTGTGAGGCCGCCCCTGTGTTTACTTCCTCTTCTGAAGGAAGAGGAAGATATATTGTATCTTCTTCTCTTTGCAGGAGAGGAAAATGTAAACAAACAAAAAAATCAAATAAAAATAAACAATAAAGTAGACAAAATAAAGAAAAAATAACAAGATTAAAGGAGGAGTTGTAAACCCTTGTGCATTCTATGCATTAAGGTGAAAAATCTTCTGTGGTGCAGCTCCTCCCCAGAGCCCCCTAACACTTACCTGAACCAGAACGTTCCAGCGACGGGGACGAGCACAGCAACTCCTGTCTCAGGTCCTCATTGGATACATTGATAGTAGCAGGAGCAGCAGGACCTCCTTGATAGCAGCAGGAGGTCTGCTGTGATTGGCCCTGTACCATGTGATCACTGTGAACAATTGGCTCCTGCTGCTGTAATCAAATCCAATAACACGGGGCGTGGCCGAGTCCCACTGTCTGTGTGAATGGACGCAGCAGCAAGACTCGGGAGTGCGCCCGCATGAGTACCCCCCATGGAATGCGGCTCTCCATGGGGGCACTTGATGTGGGGAGGAGCCAGGAGTGCGGTTGGGGGACCCCAGAAAAGGAGGATAGGGGCCGCTCTGTGCAAAACTTGCATAAAGGAGGTAAGTATGTTATATTTGTTATTTAAAAAAAAACCTTTACATTTACTTTAAGGTTTGCCGTCACGGCAGCATATTTTGGGGAGAATAAAAAAAAAAGAAAAAATAGTATCAGTGTCAGTGTCGGTGTTTTAGGCAAAATAAAAATAAATGCAAAATGTGCACCATTGTTTCTGGGCTGTACTCCGGGTACAAACAACAAATAACATCCACATATGTGGTATCGCTGCGATTGTCAGGAGCAGGAGAATTTATTTTTAATTGTTCTTTGGTGCTGAATTATGATAAAAGCAAGAAATTTACAGCTAAATAAAAAATAAATTAAAAAAAGTTTTCATTTTTTTTACTATTTTGGGACAGTTTTCCTTTGATAAAAAACAAAAAAAACTAATCAGGAGATATCCATTACCATTTACCACCAAAAGAAATCCCAATTTGTCCTGAAAAAAAAGTGCTATTATCCACCTGGATGCACAAAGTAGTTGTGATGATCTGTACGGTTTTACTAACACATGTCAAAGTTGCAAAATTGTGCTTAGGCATTAAGATTTGTTTTACCCTTAGGAGGGAAGAGGTTAAGCACCCTGCATAATATTATGTTGTTGGTTGCTGAATGGTGAAGTTAGGAGTGGTGTGTAGACCTTTATTACTAACCACTTGCCGACCGCTGCACCCTGATATACGTCGGCAGAATGGCAGAGGTGGGCAAATGGGCGTACCTGTAGGTCCCCTTTAAGAGGCGAGGATAGCAGGTGCCGGTCTCCCGGTGATCGTGTCACAAAGCCTCAGAATGAGGAAGGCATTTCCCCGTTCTGCCTTGTGTCATGACAGAGATCTACTGCTCCCTGTCATCGGGAGCGGTGATCGCTGTCATGTGAATGGAAGCCCATCCCCCCCACAGTTAGAATCACTCCCTAGGACACACTTAACCCCCAGATCACCCCCTAGTAGGGATGAGCTTCGAGTTCGAGTCGAACTCATGTTCGACTCGAACATTGGCTGTTCGCAAGTTCGCCGAACAGCGAACAATTTGGGGTGTTCGCGGCAAATTCGAATGCCGGGGAACACCCTTTAAAAGTCTATGGGAGAAATCAAAAGTGCTAATTTTAAAGGCTAATATGCAAGTTATTGTCATAAAAAGTGTTTGGGGACCTGGGTCCTGCCCCAGGGGACATGGATCAATGCAAAAAAAAGTTTTAAAAACGGCCGTTTTTTCAGGAGCAGTGATTTTAATAATGCTTAAAGTCAAACAATAAAAGTGTAATATCCCTTTAAATTTCGTACCTGGGGGGTGTCTATAGTATGCCTGTAAAGGGGCGCATGTTTCCCGTGTTTAGAACAGTCTGACAGCAAAATTACATTTTGAAGGAAAAAACTCATTTAAAACTACCCGCGGCTATTGCATTGCCGACAATACACATAGAAGTTCATTGATAAAAACGGCATGGGAATTCCCCAAAGGGGAACCCCGAACCAAAATTTAAAAAAAAAAATGACGTGGGAGTCCCCCTAAATTCCATACCAGGCCCTTCAGGTCTGGTATGGATATTAAGGGGAACCCCGGCCAAAATTAAAAAAAAAAAAATGACGTGGGGTTCCCCCTAAATTCCATACCAGACCCTTCAGGTCTGGTATGGATTTTAAGGGGAACCCGGCGCCAAAAAAAAAAAAAAAAACGGCGTGGGGTCCCCCCAAAAATCCATACCAGACCCTTATCCGAGCACGCAACCTGGCAGGCCGCAGGAAAAGAGGGGGGGACGAGAGTGCGGGCCCCCCCCCTCCTGAACCGTACCAGGCCACATGCCCTCAACATTGGGAGGGTGCTTTGGGGTAGCCCCCCAAAACACCTTGTCCCCATGTTGATGAGGACAAGGGCCTCATCCCCACAACCCTGGCCGGTGGTTGTGGGGGTCTGCGGGTGGGGGGCTTATTGGAATCTGGAAGCCCCCTTTAACAAGGGGACCCCCAGATCCCGGCCCCCCCCCTGTGTGAAATGGTAAGGGGGTACAAAAGTACCCCTACCATTTCACTAAAAAACTGTCAAAAATGTTAAAAATGACAAGAGACAGTTTTTGACAATTCCTTTATTTAAATACTTCTTCTTTCTTCTATCTTCCTTCATCTTCTGGTTCTTCTGGCTCTTCTGGCTCTTCTGGTTCTTCCTCCGGCGTTCTCGTCCAGCATCTCCTCCGCGGCGTCTTCTATCTTCTTCTCCTCGGGCCGCTCCGCACCCATGGCATGGGGGGAGGCTCCCGCTCTTCTCTTCTTCTTCATCTTCTTCTCTTCTTCTTTTCTTCTCTTCTTCATTTTCTTCTCCGGGCCGCTCCTCACACATGCTAGCATGGCGGGAGGCTCCCGCTGTGTGACGGCGCTCCTCGTCTGACAGTTCTTAAATAACGGGGGGAGGGGCCACCCGGTGACCCCGCCCCCCTCTGACGCACGGTGACTTGACGGGACTTCCCTGTGACGTCACGGAGAATGCCACAGGGAAGTCCCGTCATGTCCCGTGCGTCAGAGGGGGGCGGGATCACCGGGTGGCCCCGCCCCCCTTTATTTAAGAACTGCCAGACGAGGAGCGCCGTCACACAGCGGGAGCCTCCCTTCATGCCAGCATGGATGTGGAGCGGCCCGGAGAAGAAAATGAAGAAGAGAAGAAGAGAAGAAGATGAAGAAGAAGAGAAGAGCGGGAGCCTCCCCCCATGCCATGGGTGCGGAGCGGGCCGAGGAGAAGAAGATAGAAGACGCCGCGGAGGAGATGCTGGACGAGAACGCCGGAGGAAGAACCAGAAGAGCCAGAAGAACCAGAAGATGAAGGAAGATAAAAGAAAGAAGAAGTATTTAAATAAAGGAATTGTCAAAAACTGTCTCTTGTCATTTTTAACATTTTTGACAGTTTTTTAGTGAAATAGTAGGGGTACTTTTGTACCCTCTTACCGATTCACACGGGGGGGGCCGGGATCTGGGGGTACCCTTGTTAAAGGGGGCTTCCAGATTCCGATAAGCCCCCAACCCGCAGACCCCCACAACCACCGGCCAGGGTTGTGGGGATGAGGCCCTTGTCCTCATCAACATGGGGACAAGGTGTTTTGGGGGGCTACCCCAAAGCACCCTCCCAATGTTGAGGGCATGTGGCCTGGTACGGTTCAGGGGGGGGGCGCACTCTCGTCCCCCCCTCTTTTCCTGCGGCCTGCCAGGTTGCGTGCTCGGATAAGGGTCTGGTATGGATTTTTGGGGGGACCCCACGCCGTTTTTTTTTTTTTTTTTGGCGCGGGGTTCCCCTTAAAATCCATACCAGACCTGAAGGGTCTGGTATGGAATTTAGGGGGAACCCCACGTCATTTTTTTTTTTTTATTTTGGCCGGGGTTCCCCTTAATATCCATACCAGACCTGAAGGGCCTGGTATGGAATTTAGGGGGACTCCCACGTCATTTTTTTTTTTTAATTTTGGTTCGGGGTTCCCCTTTGGGGAATTCCCATGCCGTTTTTATCAATGAACTTCTATGTGTATTGTCGGCAATGCAATAGCCGCGGGTAGTTTTAAATGAGTTTTTTCCTTCAAAATGTCATTTTGCTGTCAGACTGTTCTAAACACGGGAAACATGCGCCCCTTTACAGGCATACTATAGACACCCCCCAGGTACGAAATTTAAAGGGATATTACACTTTTATTGTTTGACTTTAAGCATTATTAAAATCACTGCTCCTGAAAAAACTGCCGTTTTTAAAACTTTTTTTTGCATTGATCCATGTCCCCTGGGGCAGGACCCAGGTCCCCAAACACTTTTTATGACAATAACTTGCATATTAGCCTTTAAAATTAGCACTTTTGATTATTCATGTTCGTGTCCCATAGACTTTAACGGTGTTCGCGTGTTCGAACAAACTTTTTTCCTGTTCGCATGTTCTGGTGCGAACCGAACAGGGGGGTGTTCGGCTCATCCCTACCCCCTAGTGTTAAACCCCTTCCCTGCCAGTGTAATTTACACAGTAATCAGTGCATTTTTATAGCACTGATCGCTGGATAAATGACAATGGTCCCAAAATAGTGTCAAAAGTGTCCGATGTGTCCGTCATAATGTCGCAGTCATGATAAAAATCGCAGATCGCCGTCATTACTACACCATTACTAATAAAAAACTAATTAATAATAAAAATGCCAT
Source organism: Aquarana catesbeiana (assembly GCF_042186555.1). Lineage (NCBI taxonomy): Eukaryota > Metazoa > Chordata > Amphibia > Anura > Ranidae > Aquarana > Aquarana catesbeiana. Next base: position 5,287,341 of record NC_133329.1, on the reverse strand, counting down.
AAATCTATCCCCTATTTTGTAGACGCTATAGCTTTTGCGCAAACCAATCAATATACGCTTATTGCGATTTTTTTCCCCAAAAAATATGTAGAAGAATACATATCAGTCTAAACTGAGGAAAAAAAAAATATATATTTTTGGGGGATATTTATTATAGCAAAAAGTAAAAAATATTTTTTTTTCAAAATTGACGCTCATTTTTGTTTATAGCGCAAAAAATAAAAACCGCAGAGGTGGTCAAATACCACCAAAAGAAAGCTCTATTTGTGGGAAAAAAAGTAGGTCAATTTTGTTTGGGTACAATATCGCACGACCGCGCAATTGTCAGTTAAAGCGACACAGTGCCGAATCGCAGAAAGTGCTCTGATTATGAAGGGGGTAAAATCTTCCGGGGCTAATTACATGTGTCTGTGGGTTTCCAGACTAGATGTCCACCACTCCGGGATATTTTATTTCCTTGAAGTGGGGGAGTTACCCTGTAATGGCGTGCTAATGCATAAAAAGCAGGTCATGTGCTCCAGAGTTAACTGCAACACCGCTGTGGTGGCAATTTTTTTTTTTGCGTCTGCAACCCTTGTGTGACATCCCAGAATGGGGAGGGGAGGAGTCACGCACCTAGGGGGCGGGGAAGATGTTGGTTGAATGGCTGTGGGATGCGAAGGTCAACAACATATTGAGGTTAATTATAATTGGCATAGATAAGGTTATTGTGAGGTCCGAGGCTGATACAGTGCTGAAAGTCTGGAAGGTGGCACTAGACTACGTACGACCTGTGTGATTACTGTTTTTTACAGAGACACTGTTACAGCAAAGGAAAAGAGGGTAGGGCACTGAAATATTATTCAACATGGAAGTGAGAGGCACCCTGATCAAATTTATTCCACATAACTTATGGAGGTATATTTTTGATGAAGGGTTCCTTATTGTTTTATTTATTTATTTTCTTAATTTTATTGAAATTCTCAAATGACACAATACCAGGACCTAGGGAATTTTAGGGTGCCATACTCAACACTCCATAAATGGCACCCTAAAAATCCCTAGCTTCTTGTATTTTGTAATTTGAGAGTTTTTACGGGATGCAGGACTCTTGAATCCCTGACACCTGGCAGCTTTAATACATTAAATTGAAATTGTCTTTGTACAAGGAATAGCCATTTATCAATCAAACAGCACAAAGTCGTGATATGGGCGAAACGCGTGACATGAGAAATTCAATGAACAATGTGAATCAGAGGTCACAAAGTTACAGGTGGGTATCAATACAGATACAAAAGAATAGCAAACAGTATTGGGTATCAAAGCAGGAAACACATAGTATCATCTTAGTTAGATTGACGATAGAATAGGAAATAGAGACAAAAAAAGAAAGTGTGGGGGAATGAGGAGAGGGAAGAGGACAAAGTGGGGAAGGACTTCAAAGATCTCATTCCTGGAAATCTGGCAAGAGATGGAAAATAGCAGCTAGGGCCAATGTGGTCCTCCCAGGTAGAAGAGATTCTAGGAGGTGAAGATGTCCCATCTAAGTAGGGAAAAAAAGAGGGGGAGAAGGGGAGGGAGGCAGGGAAGGGACATGGGAGAGGAAGGGAGGGGGGGGGGGGCTCGCCATTAGGACTCTCTGGCATGAGTTCCCCCCCAGCCAGTAAGTGTTGTCAACTGGGTTGTGCCAAAATGCTCAAGGGGGACAGGAGAAACAGGTTATGGTTCAGGGGATCTTAGCATGTGGCTGTATGTCTTAGTCATTTAAAAAGGTGTCCAGCATGTCCGCATAGACATGAATTTGGATGGTCAGTCTCCTTATTTTATATTATAATGTTTTTTATACCAAACTTATAAATAAAATTTTATTTTTGGACACATTTGATCGATCATTTGGAATATCAATATCCTGACACCTCCAACATCTCCTATATTTATTGCTTTGATTGGGTACTTAGATGGGATGTGGTATGTGGATTTGTAAGCCGAGGACTTCTTGTTATGTACATTTACATAAAATGATTATGCAAGGTTTTACACATACACAATCTTTAATATAAAGAGGCCTTGTCTTTTAGATACAGGTAAAAGGGTAATATGAAGATTATAATTTACAAGTTGGATCTTTGGATTAGTTACACAATGACATCTCAAGGTTAGAACCAACGTCAGAAGAGCTACAAATTCTAGAAAATCTTAAAATATACAATTGCACTTTATATATTACCTGCAATGCCTTCCTTCTTGACTGTCTCTCCAGCTTGCTAATGTCATCAATGTACAATAAGGGACCAACATTGTAAGAATGGTCCTGCATTGTTCATGATAAGGTCAGAGTGCCCACCACATTTTGGTTCAGAAATGAACGATGTGTTCAAAATTCCAATCAAACCATATGGTGGGTGGAGGAGAAGTCACCCTTTGGATTGAGTTGCACAACAGCATACATGTACATGTAGGAGAACATTTTGATTTGTTTCATTGGTGCAACATTTTATAAAAAGGTGAACATTTTTCTCCAAGCTTCTTTGAGTTTTGGATTACCATTAATAAGGAGCCCAGATTGAACCATTGAAAAAGAAAAAAGTATCACCAAACATATCCAGTACCCCCCAGGTTTTATCTGCAATAATGTTCTGCCCAAGTAAAATTATAACAAGGCCAATCAAGGCATAAAAAACTACGAGACAAGTCATGGTCTGAACTGCACTTTGGTAGTCTTTCCCGTTGGTGTGACCCATGTTTGCTTTTATATGATGACTATGGATCTTCAGAGACATGGCACTGGCAGCTGTTGTCAATATAGCAATCAGGAATGGTAGGGCAGTCACTGCAAGGACAACAATCAAGAATTTCAGTCTCAGTTTTTCATATTCTGAGGTCACCTCGGTTGCAGAGATGGTTGAGTTCTTGGGTAAGTCCTGACTGAAAATATATGCTGCTGTGAAACTCTCCAACAGACAAACAATTTCCACAATTAATATGAACGAAGGTATCATTCTGTCAATCTTTATCTTCATCCATGAAAGGAATCTGGACTGGAATTGAATGATTTTTATAAAATAGAAGAAGCACAGACCAGCAGTGAGCCAGGAGCTGGAGGCGATGCTGCTAAAAGTCAAATAGTTAAAAACACTTGAGATGTGAATTGCCATGAATGATGCCCAAAACGTGTTTATCATATGGTTTACAGACAGTGAAATTGTGTAGCACATGATGGAAACATTTAAGGCAATAAGGATATAGTTGCACGGTGCTCTATTTGTCCCTTTAAAGCCAGAAAATGTGAGAGACAATATGACAAAGGCATTACAACACAAGCCAACGATGGCCTCCAATGCCAAGACACTGATGCAAACCACAGGATCCGGGATGTTCATTCTCTTCTGATGAAACACAAAATCTAGTGTCCTTGAGATGTCTCAGGATTGTGTGTGAACAAGTGTGTCTCCTTCAGAGAAATGTTCCACCTCAAAGATCTTCTTATCTACTCTTCATTGTCCATGTAAATCAAGTGTGTCTCCTTCAGAGAAATGTTCTACCTCAAAGATCTTCTTATCTACTCTTCATTGTCCATGTAAATCAAGTGTGTCTCTTTAAGAGAAATGTTCTACCTGACTCAAAGATCTTCTTATCTACTCTTCATTGTCCATGTAAATCACTCCCGAAGAATCCACCCATCACGAACAGCTTTCAAAGCTTACTGGCAACCATTATCAATAATGTCACCAGTGTTTTAAAAAAAAATAGCTTTCAATAGACTGAGTTTGAAAAAATGCAAATCATTGAACACTAAGCTGGAGAGATCGAATGGCTGAATTCAAATAAGATATGCAGAGAGCCCTGAGCTAAGCAGCTGTAATTCTATATGCTGTAATAAAATGCAGAAGGTAAGAAAAACACATCTGTCTATGGTCTAACACATATTTGTTTTTATTTAATTATTTTTTTTTTAAAACCTTAAAAGATGAAAACAAAAAAAAAAATACGAGCACAAAAAAAACCCCATAATAATATTAATATATTATTTTATAGTCTAATGCCCCATACACACGATCGGACATTCCAACAAAAAAATCCATGGATTTTTTCCGAAGGATGTTGGCTCAAACTTGTCTTGCATACACACGGTCACACAAATCTTGTCGGAAATTCCGAACATCAAGAACGCGGTGACATAAAACACGTATGACGAGCCAAGAAAAATGAAGTTCAATAGCTAAAGCGGCTCTTCTGCTTGATTCCAAGCATGCGTGGAACTTTGTGTGTCGGAATTGTGTACACGTGATCGGAATTTACGATTTACGGATTTTGTTGTCGGAAAATTTGAGATCTAGACCATAAATTTTGTGTGACGGAAATTCCGATGGAAAATGTCCGATGGAGCCTACACACAGTCGAAATTTCCGACAACAAGCTCCCATCGAACATTTTCCATCGGAAAATCCGACCGTGTGTACGGGGCATAACAATACTGGGAATGCATTGAGTTCCTGAATGTGGAAAAACATTTATGATAAATAGAGATAGTTTACTATTTTGAATAATTTAAAATGTGTCAATCAGGGGTAGTCATGGATTTCAGAATCATTGCTGAATTCACAAATTCTAGAATGTGAAAGTAAGCAATTTCACCAAATCTGGGCCAGCATTTTCATTGGTGGTACACACTAAAATTTTGGTAAATCTAGGTATGAAAAACCTTGTAAATTTGTAGCAAAGTTCACTAATTGTAGTAAGCTCCTATAACCACACTGACCAATCATTTGCTGGCTGTAATCACACGTGATCGCGCGTTGCAATCTCATGTTTCTAAGTTTGTGTCTAGGAGAAGATTAGTAGGACGTTTACAGCAATCATAGAAGTAGCAACATTCTGATTCAGCACAGCATAGGTAAAAAGGACCCACATCTTCTTCAGAAGGCAGCAAGGTGGATAATATATGTAATATAATATAAAAATTAAAAAAAAAAAAAAAAAAAAAAAGCTCAAGACTAAATTCTAAAGAGAAAGCCTATAATTAAAGAAGTAATAATGACTCCTAGTAGGGGACACAACCTTGACCTTCTTATTGAGAAGAACATTTGTTTTTTCTTTCAAACATACAATTTCAACAAAAAGGTAATTACTACTAAAATTGATAGGGCAGTGTTTTGCAGATTCTGGAACATTTGACCCGCTAATAATTGTGTATATCTGTCTGGGACTCCAGTGGTGAGGTCTCTGCTGGTCTATGCTGTGGTCAATACAAGGGACTGATACAATCCAATTGGAAGGTCTCTACTGTGGTCAATACAATTGGCTTCGGCACTCCATTGGGGAAGTCTCTACTTTTTGATTGAGATATAGGGATTGAGCACTTTGCTTGGATTTTATGCTATTTGACCAGTACAAGAGCTGCACCCCACTGGGGAGGTCTTTTCAGTTGTCAATACGATGGACTGCTACACTCCATTGGGGAGGCATTTGCTGTGGTCAATACAAGGGGCTGCAACTCTCCAATGGGGAGATCTGTACTGTGGTCAATACAAGGGCTGCTTAACTCCATTGGGGAGCTCTCCTTTGTGGCCAGTTACAAGGGGCTACACTCCAGTGGGGAGGTCTTTGTTGTGGTCAATACAAGGGGCCGCTACACACCATTGAGGAGATCTCTACTGTGGCGCATTCAAGCGACTTCATTCCACTGGAGATGTCTTTGCTCTGGTTAATACAAGGTAGTGCTGCACTCCTTTTGGGACTTCTTTGGTGTGTTAAATGCAGGGGACTGCTACATTCCATTGGGGAGGTCTTGCTCTGGACAATACAAAGGGTTTCTGCACTCCATTGAGGGAGGTCTTTGCTGTGGTCAATACAAGCAGCTGCTACACTCCATTGAGAAGGTCTCTAATGTGGTCAAAACAATTGGCTTCGGCACTCCATTGGGGAAGTCTCTATTATTTGATTGAGATATACGGATTGATCACTTTGCTTGGATTTTATGCTATGTGACCAGTACAAGAGCTGCACCCCACTGGGGAGGTCTTTTCTGTTGTTAATACAATGGACTGCTACACTCCATTGGGCAGGCCTTTGCTGTGGTCAATACAAGGGGCTGCAACTCTCCATTGGGGAGGTCTCTACTGTGGTCAATACAAGGTGCTGCTTAACTCCGTTGGGTTAAGGCAACAGCATACCAAGAGATTTTGGACAATTTCACGCTCCCAACTTTGTGGGGACAGTTTGTGGATGGCCCCTTTCTTGCACACAGTACACAAACACTGGCTAGGAACACAGTTAACCCTTTAATCTCCCCTGATGTTAACCCCATTCACAGCCAGTGCCATTAGTACAGTGACAGTGCATATTTTTAGCCTTGATCACTGTATTAGTGTTACTGATCCCCAAAAAAGTGTCAAAAGTATCAGTTAGTGTCTGATTTGTCCATCGCAATAACGCAGTCCCGCTATAAGTCGCTGATTGCCTCCATTACTGGTATAAAATAAATAAATAAATAAAAATTCCATAAATATATCCCATCGTTTGTAGACGATATAACTTTTGCGCAAACCAATCAATATACACTTATTGAGATTTTTTTTTTTAACCAAAGATATGTGACAAAATACATTTTTACCTAAATTTATGAAGAAATTAGATTTTTTTACACAATTTTTGGATATGTTTTATAGCAGAAAGTAAAAAATATTGTTTTTTTTTTTTTTTCAAAATCGTCGTTTTTTTTTTTTGTATGTTTGTTAATAGCGCAAAAAATAAAAACCGCAGAGGTAATCAAACACCACAAAAAGAAAGCTCTATGCGTGGGGAAAAAAGGATTTTTTTTTTGTGTACAGCGTCACACGACCGAGCAATTGTCAGTCAAAGTAACGCAGTGCCGTATCACAAAAAATGGCCTGGTCGGGAAGGGCGGGTAAATCTTCCAGAGCTGAAGTGGTTAATGCTAGAGACAAGTTATTTCTGGCACTGGATTTCTGGATTATTCCGGTAGCTATTTTGTACTTATTGCATATACTTGTCTTCCCCGCTGTTCCTCTGTACCTGTATTGTTTAAATCCTTAATAAGCAAATATTGAAAGTAAAAATTGGGAGAGCCATGACAATAAGCCGGGGACTTCTTGATTTATATAGTCACATAAAACGGTTATGAAAGGTCTTACACATACACATACATAAGTCCTAAACTAGAGGGACCTCATCTTTCAGATACATGTAAAAGGTTTATATGGAGTTTACAAGTAACAATATGATGTCTTTAGATTAGTTACACAATAAAATCTCAAGGTTATAAGAAGATCTATAAATGTAAGTAATTCCTAAAATATACAACAGCACTATAAATATTACCTGCAATGTCTCCCCTCTTGCCTATCTCCCTCTTGCTGACTTCATCACATACAATGAAGGACCAGCGGTAATGAATGCTCCTGCATTGTTCATGATGAGGTTTAGATTACCCATCACATTTCAGGCAGGAGAGAAGACTGTATAAATAAGAAGATATAGCCCAGCAACTGCACACCTTGCCCAGCCGAGCTGTTAGCAGGTAAAAGCAGCCTCAGCTTGATTCATCCAGGCCATGCCCCAATATGTTTTCCCCCTCGGGGGCTAGGGTAAAACATTTTGGGGGCATGGCCTGGTGGGACGAAACATGTTTGGAGCGTGGCCTTGATGAGTCGAGCTGAAGCTGCTTTTACCTGCTTAAATGGAACTCCACCCAAAAGGTTTGTTTGCTACATGCCCCCCCCCCTCTGGTGCCATTTTTGACACCTTTCGGGGGGGGAGCCGGTACCTGTTTTTGACAGGTACTCCTCCCCACTACCGGGAGGTCTTGCAGCGGCGAGGTCCCTCGGAAGTTCGGGCCTCCTCCTCCTTCTTCCCCCTCCACCAGGCCATTCACAACAAGCAACTCGCAGTAGGGAACCAGCTGTGAAGCCACAAGGCCTCACTGCTGGTTTCCCTTAGAACGAATGGTGGCGGGCAGCACCCAACAGCCGATTGAAAAATCGTCTGGGGTGCCGATATCACGGGATCCCTAGATAGGTAAGTGTCCTAATATTAAAAGTCAGCAGCTACAGTATTTGTAGCTGCTGACTTAAAATTTTTTGGTGGGGGGGGCTAGAGCTCTTCCTTACCATTTGGTCTGGGTGAGGTGTGTGGTGGCCGGGCTGCCTCTTCCTATTTCTACAGCATTCTTTGGGTCTGGAAAAATCTTTCCCCAGCTTGCACCTTCACTAGTCAGCGGCATCCAATTCGCTGGACCCTGCCAACCTGAGCAGGGGCCCTTAAATATTTATCATGGGTCACAGGAGAGAAGAGAGTGTTCAAGTTTCCAATCAAAGCATGTGGTTGGAGGGGGAGAAGCATACAATGTAGGAGAATATTTATATTTTTTTCATTTGTGCAATGTTTTAAAAAAGTTGAACATTTTTCTCCAAGCTTCTTTGAGTTTGGGATTACCATTAATAAGGAGCCCAGATTGGACCATTGAAAAAGAAAAAAGTATCACCAAACATATCCAGTACACCCAGGTTTCATCTGTAGCTAGTTGCCGCCCAGATAAAATTATGAAAAGGCCAATCAAGGTGTAGAAAACTAGGAGACAAGCCATGGTCTGAACTACACTTTGGTAGTCTTTCCCATTGGTGTGACCCATGTTTGCTTTCATACGATGACTATGGAGCTTCAGAGATACGGCACTGGCAGCCGTTGTCGATATAGCAATCAGCAATGGTGGGGAAGCCACCGCCAGGACAACATTCATGAATTTCAATCTCAGTTCTTGATAAAACGAGGTCACCTCGGTTGCAGCGATGGTTGAGTTCTTGTGTAATTCCTGACTTAAAATATATGCTGCTGTGAAACTCTCCACCAGAGAAACAATTTCCACAATTATTATCAACAAAGGTATCATTCTGTCAATCTTCATCTTCATCCATGAGAGGAATCTGGACTGGAACTGAAGAATTTTTATAAAATAGAAGAAGCACAGAATGGCAGCGAGCCAGAAGCTGGAGGTGATGCTGCTTAAAGTCAAATAGTTTAAAACACTTGGGATGAGACTTGTATTGAATGATAGCCAAAATGTGTCTAACAGAAGGTTTACTGATATTGAAATTGTGTAGCACATGGTGGAAACATTTAAAGCAATAAGGATATAGTTGCACGGAGCAATATTTGTCCCTTCAAAGCCAGAAAAGGTGAGAGAAAATATGATAAAGGCATTAGAACACAAGCCAATGAAGGCCTCCAAAGCCATGACACCGAGGCAAACCACAGAACCCAGGATGTTCATTGTCTTCTGATAAAACACGAGCTCTAGTGTCCTCGAGGTGTCTCAGGATTTTGTGTGAACGAGTGTTCTTAATTGTGCCTCCTTCAGAGAAATGTTCTACTCGACTCATAGATCGTCATCTTATCTACTCTTCATTGTCCATGTAAATTACTCCCGAAGAATCCACCCATCAAGAACAGATGTCAAAGCTCACTGGCAGCAATTATCATTAATGTCATCACTGTTTTAAAAATAATTACTTTCAATAGACTGAGTTTGAAAAAAATGCAAATCTCTGAACACTGAGCTGGAGAGATCCAATGACTGAATTCAAATACACTGAGCGCTGAGCTAAACTACTGTAATTCTATATGTGGCGATGAAATGCAGAAGCTAAGACAAACACACCTGTCCATGGAGTAACTACATTTATTTATTTCCTTTTGTTTTATCAACGTTAAAAGATAAAAATTGGTAAATTCAGGTTCAAGAAACCTTGTAAAATTGTAGCAAAGTTCACTGATTGCAGTAAACTTCAATAACCACACTGACCTGACCAATCATCCAATCATGGTTGACTGCAAGACAACACAATCACACTTTTCAAAGTCACGTTTCAAAGTTTGTGTCTGGGAGAAGATTAGTTGGAAGTTTACAGCAATCACATAAGTAGCAACCAGGGCTTTTTTCTCAGAAAATAGGTGCAGGAACTCGAGCACAACCCCCCCCCCCAAAAAAAAATCTCCCTTTCCCCAACCCTTACCCTCCATCAAATAGTGGGAGTGGTCAAATTTCACAATGGGAGGGTCTTAAAGGAGCATTAAATACCAGAAATGCATTATGTACAGAGTGCAGAGTTTAGGGTTGCACTAAGCGCAGAGTTTCCGACGTGTACATAGTGTAGAGTTAAGGGGTGCGCTACACGGAGTGCAGCCTTCTTCCACAGCTGCTTACCTCTGCATCCCTGTCCACATCTCACTTTCACCCCTCTTCAGCTCTTCCCCCTTCTTAAAAGAGCCACCATTTTCCACATGTCCAACTTTTGCTGCTGTGTTAAGCTGAAGCACCCAGCCGGCTCTAGTACCTTCCCTCACGCTGTAGTTCCCCCCATCTTTCTCACTTGCAGAGATCATCCAGTGGGGGTGTCGGCATTCGCACTGCACCCTAAACCCCTGCATCTCCCTTGTCCCCATCCTGCTCTCAGTGGGAGCTGCTCAGGACAACAGATCTGTGGGAGCTGTTGGGAGACAAGCTGTCACTTGTAAACACAGAAGCTGGACTCCTGTGTTTACAGCTGATGGTGGTGAGCAGAGAGAAGGGGGCCTGAGCCAGAGGTGGTGGAATTGAGTTCCACCAAGTTCCAGCTGAAAAAAAGGCCTGGTAGTAACATTCCTGAAACAGCAAAACATAAGAAAAGAGAACGCAAATCTTCTTCAGATCAAATATTAAACGTTGTTTTCCCGTAATAATAAAACTGGTTCGTTTGTTAACGTCTCGCAAACATAAAACAGTTTGAGTTTACAATGAGTTGTCTTTTTATTCTGGTGTTGTCTGTTTACGGACACATGTGACCCATTGCTCATTAGACTGGAAAAAGAGAGCCCTGTTTATACACTTTCAACTTCTCAGGGGCTTTTATTTTTCTTTGTTGGTGGGTTCATCCAGAGGTATTCAGCATAACTCATTGAGAAGATATTCTATCTGCACAACTCATCTTTTATCATTTAAGAATCGGAAAAAAAAACCTTCCTTTCCGGCTGCTGAGCTATTAGCATAAGCCAGCATGGGTGACTACAAGTCGATGCAAGAGCTATGGAGGAAGAAGCAGTCAGATGTGAATCGATTTCTCCTGGGTGTCCATTGCTGGCCATATCGCCAACTGTCTTCTCTCCATCACGCACCACGTCCCACTCATCCAGACAAAGCTCATAGACCACAAGGCCAAGCAAGGGTATGTCATCTACTGTGTCAGAGTTTGCCGTGGTGGACGTAAGCGCCCTGTGCCCAAGGGTGCAACCTATGGTAAACCTGTGCACCATGGTGTTAACCAGATCAAGTTAGCTTGCAGCCTGCAGTCTGTTGCTGAGGAGGGTCCTGGCCGTCACTGTGGGGGGCTGAGAGTCCCTTACTCCTACAGGGTTGGTGAAGACTCCACTTAAAAGTTCTTTGAGATCATCCTCATTGACACTTTCTACAAGGCCATCAGGCGCAATCCAGACACCCAATGGATCACAAAAGCTGTGCACAAATGCAGGGAGATGTGTGGGCTGACATCCGCTAGCAAAAAAAAAAAGTTGTGGTCTTGGCAAAGGTCACAAGTTCCATCCTACCATTGGTGGCTCTCGTTGTGCTGCCTGGAGAAGACCCAACACTCTTCAGCTCCACCGTTACTGCTAACTGGGATCATACTTGTAAATGTGACATTAAAATAAACTTGATGTAGGACAACAACAAAAAAAAAGAATCTGAAAAAACGGGGTTACTTTCTCTGAAGCAATAAGGCAAAAGGCCCTACCTATCACCTACACTTCCTCACAAAACCACCCGGGAACTACTACAAAAAATAGTTCATCGCTGGTATCTTACCCCTACAGGCTTTTCAAATTTCATCCTTCCCATATTGCTTCTTGGATCACTTCACCATGTATCATTGCATTGTAAATCCATTCGATCCTTTTGTAACAAAATACACTATATTGTCAAAAGTATTGTGAACTTGTATATGTGAACTTTAATGGCATCAAAATCTTAGCCCGAAGGGTTCAATATTAAGTTGGCCCACCCTTTATAACAGCCTAAGCTCTTCTGGGAAGGCTGTCCACAAGGTTTAGGAGTGTGTCTATGTCAGGCACTGATGTTGAATGAGAAGGCCTGGCTCGCATTCTTCGCTCTAATTCATCCCAAAGGTGTTCTATCAGGTTGAGGTCAGGACTCTGTGCAGGCCAGTCAAGTTCCTGCATCCCAAACTTGCTAATCCACACTATATTGCCAGAAGTATTGGGCCACCCCTCCAAGTCTTTTGGTGGAGGTGGGATTATGGTTGGGGGTTGTTTTTTAAGGGGTTGGGTTTGGCCCCTTAGTTCCAGCGAAGGGAACTCCTAAGGTGTCAGCATACCAAGATATTTTGGACAATATTATGCTTCCAAAATTGTGGGAATAGTTTGGGGATGGCCCCCTCCTTTTCCAACAGGACTGTGCACCAGTGGAAAAAGCAAGGTCCATAAAGATGTGGATGAGAGAGTTTGGGGTGGAGGAACATGATTGGCCTGCACAGAGACCTAACCTCAACCCGATAGAACACCTTTGGGATGAATTAGAGTGGAGACTGCGAGCCAGGCCTTCTCACCCAACATCAGTGCCTGACCTCACAAATGCTCTTCTGGAAGAATGGTCAAACATTCCCATAGACACCCTCCTAAACCTTGTGGATAGGCTTCCCAGAAGAGTTGAAGCTGTTATAGCTGAAAAGGGTGGGCCAACTCAATATTAAACCCTACGGACTAAGACTGGGATGCCATTAAAGTTCATGTGCGTGTGAAGGCAGGCGTCCCAATACTTGTGGTAATATGGTATATTTTCTATATTTTCTAAAGCCTCTGACCTCTTAGGCTCTACAATAGCTCCTGATCCTCTACATTGCTAAATTTCCACCGCACACTAGAGTTGTAATCAATGATCTTTTTTTTTTTTGTGGCAAAACTCTGTGTTAGGTGATAACCATCATCAAGGTTGACTTTCTGAGGCGCAGTGGTTGTCAACTAAGTATAGGGTGGATATTATACCTAGGAGTACCGTTTAGTAATTAAAACTCTGTGTTACCAAACTTTGCAATACAGCAAAAAAAAACTTTTTTCAGAGATACTTTGGCCACACTAAACCACCGATGAAAAATACAAAACATACTGGCGATTAAAAATCGAACCACCTCTAAATTTCATAGCCTATGGTCTATATGGTTGAATAACTCCAACTATACAATTAAAGGAGATTATAACCAAAGCTTTTTTTGGCTATACTTCTCCTATGGATCACAGAAGTGCAATTCATTCTACACCCCTGTGACCCATTTTTTAGCCGACAGCGGGCTGAAGCCTGCTGTCGGTTGACGTCACAGAGTTGGTCCAGGCTATGGAAAGATCCCCACCAAATGGTCGAGATCCAACCAGCAGCCTGGATCAGCACTGGGCTCAGCCTCTCTGAAATTTTCTGAGAGCCTGAGGCATTCCCTCTCACCCCCTCCACAGCCCAGGGCTTCGGTGAGCATTGGAGGGGCAGAGTATAGAGCCAATGACTGACAGTCCCGGCTCCCTGTTCAGAGCTAGGGGGAAAACTAAGCGATCAGTGGTGTTTGATTGCTCAGTTCTCACTGCAGAGCCAGCAGGGGACAGATGCAACATCAGATTGATGCTGTATCCACCTAGGTAAGTATACATATTTTTTTTTTCAGAAAGCCATACTTTTTTTTAAGGTAGTGATGTACCTTTGTATTTATCCCAACATTTGTCTATTGACAGGCTGTGTTATTCCTTCCCTTCCTGTACACCTCGCCCAGCTGAGTGGTCAGCAGGCAAAACATCCTCAGCTTGATTCCTGCAGGTCACGCTTCCAACATGTTTTGCCCCAGGGGTGGGGGGGTGAAACATTTTGGGGCATGGCCTGGTTGGAATAAACATGTTGTGGGAGTGGCCTGGATGAATCGAGCTGAGGCTACTTTTACCTGCTAGCCACTCGGGCCGGGCAAGGTGTGCGGTGGCGGGGCTACCGCTTCCTATTTCTACAGCATGATTTGGGTCTGAACAGACCTTTACCCAGCCTGCACCCTCACTAGACAGCAGCAACCAATACACCGGACCCTGTCAATCTGAGTGGGGGCCCCTAAGTATTTATTGTGGGACACAGGAGAGAAGAGAGTGTTCAAGATTCCAATCAAAGCATATGGTGGGGGGGGGGGGGGGGGAAGCATACATGTATGAGAAATTATTTTTTTTGTTTCATTGGTGCAACATTTTTAAAAAAGAGGTGAACATTTTTCTCCAAGGTTCTCTGAGTTTGGGATTACCATTAATAAGGAGACCGGATTGGACCATTGGAAAGGAAAAAATGATCATCACACATATCCAGTACCCCCAGGATTGATCTGCAAATAATTCTTGCCCTAATAAAATCATGACAAGGCCCATTGAGGCATAAAGAACAACTAGACAAGCCATGGTCTGAACTGCACTTTGGTAGTCTTTGCCATTGGTTTGACCCATGTTTGCATTCATACGATGACTGTGGAGCTTCAGAGACACGGCACTGGCAGCCGTTGTCAATATAGCAATCAGGAATGGTGGGAAAGTCATCACCAGAATAACATTCGTGAATTTCAGTCTAATTTTTTGATATTCTGAGGTCATGTCAGTTGCAGCGATGGTTGAGTTTTTGGGAAAGCTCTGACTGAAAATATATGCTGCCATGAAACTCTCCAACAGAGAAAAAATTTCCACAAATAATATCAACAAGGGTATCATTCTGTCAATCTTCATCTTCATCCATGAGAGGAATCTGGACTGGAACTGAAGGATTTTTATAAAATAGAAATAGCATAGAGCAGCAGTGAGCCAGGAGCTGGAGATAACGCTCATAATAGTCAGATCGGTTAGGGCACTTGAGGCGTAAGTTTCATTGAATGATGGCCAAAACACGTACATCAGAAGGTTTACAGACAGTGAAATTGTGTAGCACATGGTGGAAACATTCAAAGCAATAAGGAGATAGTTGCATGGTGCGATATTTGTCCCTTTAAAGCCAAAAAAGATGAGGAAAAATATTATGAAGGCATTAGAACACAACCCAAAGATGACCTCCAATGCGAGGACAATGAGGCAAACCACAAAATCCAGGGTAGTCATTGTCTCCTGACAAAACCCAAGCTCTAGTGTCCTCAAAGTGTCTCAGGATTTTGTGTGAACGAGTGTTATTAGTTGTGTCTCCCTTCAGAGAAATGTTCTACTCGTCTCATAGATCCTCATCTTATCTACTCTTCATTGTCCATGTAAATTACTCCCGAAGAATCCACCCATCACGTACAGATGTCAAAGCTCACTGGCAACCATTATCAATAATGTCATCACTGTTTTAAAAATAATTACTTTCAATGCACTCAGTTTGAATGAATGCAAATCATTGAACACTGAGCTGGAGAGATCCAATGACTGAATTCAAATACGATATACAGAGAGCCCTGAGCTGAGCGGCTGTAATTCTATATGTGGTGATGAAGTGCAGAAGCTAAGACAAACACACCTGTCTATGGATTAACTACATTTATTTATTTCCTTTTATCTTTATTTTAAAAGATAACAAAACACAAGGATAAACAAAAAAGTTACATTTTACTAGTATAGTGTTTTTTTTGCTGTAACAATCAAAAAAAGCATATAATTACCCTTGACTATAAAGAAAACATGAGGAGCGTGTAAACTGTTTGACTTCCGCTGGTCTCGTTCCAGCATCCTGGTTTTGGCTATAATGCATCCCTGTCTGTCCACCTGCAAGGTGATTGATGTGGCCAGCCTCTGGGTGGAGCCCAAACCCGATGTAAGCCAGCCAAGCCTGCTTTCTCATGCTTTGTGAAATCCCTTGTTGATGACCTTGGATCAGATATTGGACTATTCTCTGAACTCCCATGGGAATTTGTTGCAGCAATAGAAATTACACAATTACAAATTGGTGTAACAAAAGTAGAAAAACTTTTATTGAGCAATAATTTTAAAATTGGCTGGTCTAGACACGTCACGTTCTGATCTTATACCATTCCTACAGTATACATACCTGTCAGTCTGGACATTCACTCCCGTTCATATCTTTGATTGCTTCCACTTCCTTATCCCCTGATGAAGACTTTCTATAAGTTGAAACATGTTGGGTTGAATTGGTGGATATGCAATTTATTTTAATAATTTCACGTATCCCTGCAGAGTATGTATATTGTAGAAGTGGTATAAGATCAGGACGTGAAGTTTCTAGACCAGACAATTTTAAACCTGTTGTTCAATAAAAGTTGTTCTACTTTTTGAACACCAATTTGTAATTGTGTGATTTCTATTGTTGCAACAAAGTCCCATGGGAGATATATTTTGTCTAGTGTATCAGGGATGGAGCAACCATCTTCCCATGGTATAATTGCTATTCTCTGCTTTCATTCTTTGAACTCTGCCTGTCTTTTGATGATGGATTGAGAGGGGGAGAGAGAGAGAGACGTCCTGCAGCTGTCAGAGTCCCTGGTGACATGGATTGGCGAGGAGGTTAAAATGTGATGAGATGGACCGGGTTCTGGAACCAAGCTGGAACGGCCACTGTAACATCTGGTGAAGGTGGTGAGCGGTCACGCATTTCGGAGCATGCAGGGCTCCTTCATCAGGGTTCCTTCATCAGACCTGTCTGAAGAAGGAGCCATGCATTCTCCGAAACGCGTTACTGCCCACCATCTTCACCTGATGTTACAGCAGCCATTCCAGCTTGGTTCCAGAACCCGGGCCGCCTCATTGGAACATTAAGGTTAAAAAAAAAAACCTTGTAAATTTGTAGCAAACGTTAACTGATTGTAATAAGCTCCAATAACGACACCGACCAATCAGAGCTGGCTGCAAGACAACACAATCACACTTTGAAATCTTGTTTCACATTCCGAAGTTTGTGTCTAGGAGAAGATTAGTAAGGTGTTTGCAGCAATCATAGAAGTAGCAACATTCTGATATAGCATATAATAAGGACAGAGGACCCACATCTTCTTCAGAAGTCAGAAAGGCAGATACTTTTAAGAACCCTCAAGCATAAATCCTAAAGAGAAAGACAATAATTAAAAAAATGAATACAAAAGTTACCCTTAGTGAGGTATATAAACTATATACTCTGACCAGCCATATCCCTATCACCACTGACAGGTAAAGTAATTAACATTGATTACAGCATCTGACAGTGGGTGGGATATATTAGGCATGACATCTGACAGTGGGTGGGATATATTAGGCATGACATCTGACAGTGGGTGGAATATATTAGGCATGACATCTGACAGTGGGTGGGATATATTAGGCAGCAAGTGAACATGTTGTCCTCTATCGCTTCTCGGCCTTTTGGCTAAGATCAAGTGTAGAACATGTTGTCCTCTAAGTTAATGTTTTTGAAAACAGAAAAAAATGTTCATCGCAGTTTGTTGTTGTGTATGGGGCTGTATAGCCTTATGCCCCATACACACGGTCGGATTTTCCGATGGAAAATGTCCCGATCGGAGCATGTTGTCGGAAATTCCGACCGTGTGTGGGCTCCATCACACATTTTCCATCGGATTTTCCGACACACAAAGTTGGAGAGCAGGAGATAAAATTTTCCGACAACAAAATCCGTTGTCGGAAATTCCGATCGTGTGTACACAAATCCGATGGACAAAGTGCCACGCATGCTCAGAATAAATAAAGAGATGAAATCTATTGGCCACTGCCCCGTTTAGAGCCCCAACATACGTGTTTTACGTCACCGCGTTCAGAATGATTGGATTTTCCGACAACTTTGTGTGACCGTGTGTATGCAAGACAAGTTTGAGCCAACATTCGTCTGAAAAAATCCTAGGATTTTGTTGTCGAAATGTCCGAACAAAGTCCGACCGTGTGTACGCCCTATTAGACCGGTCAGGGTGTCCATGCTGACCCATGTCCACAGCCAAAAGTGCCTACAATGGGCATGTGAGCATCAGAGATGGAGCATGGAGCAATGAGAGAAGGTGGCCTGGTCTGATGAATCACATTTTCTGTTACCTCATGAGGATGGCCGGGTCCGTGGTGAAGAGATGGAACCAGAATCCAGTATGGGAAGAAGGCAAGCTGTCGGAGGCAGTGTGATGCTTTGGGTAATGTTCTGCTGGGAAGCCTTGGGTCCTGCCATTCATGTGGCTGTTACTTGACACAGACCACCTACCTAAACATTGTTGGTTTCCAAAATACACCCCTTCATGGAAACGGTATTCACTGATGGCTGTGGCCTCTTTCAGCAGGATAATGTGCCCTGCCACATGGCAAAAATGGTTCAATAATGGTTTAAGGAACACAACAACAAGTTTGACTTGTTAACTTGATATTTTCCAACACTAATGAGAGTGTGTTTCCCTACGCACTAAACACCACTGGTATAAAACGTAACCTGTGTGTGTTTTTTACTTCAAGGGAGACTTAAGCCTCGTACACACGATCGGATTTTTGGCAGGGAATTGTGTGATGACGGGCTGTTTGCCTAAAATCCGACTGTTAGTACACTCCATCAGACATTCCAACTTTCGGCCAACAAATGTTGGTTAGCAGACTAGTAAATTTTCGGGCAGACAACGGTCTGTTGTCAGATTTTTGTATCGTGTGTACACAAGTCCGTCACACAAAAGTCCAAAGTACAAACACGCATGCTCAGAATCAATGCTCACCAAACATGACATTACCAGAAGGTGCCCAAAGGGTGGCACTCAAGAGCTGAAATTCCATGTAGTACGCCACTATGTTTGTGTTTGTTGGTCGAGAATTGTGTACCGCTTGTATGCAAGACAAGTTCCTGGCACAAGCCCTTCGGACAAAAGTCTGACACGCTGTCTGACAACAATCGGATCGTGTGTATGAGGCTTTAGATTGGAGAAGTGTTGGTGTTGATTTTCAGTAATGATCACAGGTGAGGAGAGCTCTGCTCTGCAAACTCACACCTGTCCCTCCTCATCAGAGAGACAAAGACAAAAAACCTCTACAGGGCCCTCACACTGCAACCAAAGAAAAGGGGGGATTTTCCATGCAAATCACAAAGCTAGAACTAGAGGTGCAAAAATATCCAAATTGTGTAAAACCGATTGTATGAACCATGGCAATAAAAGAACTGCCTTCAGAAAATGACCTCTAGAATAATTGAGTAATGTAGGCAACAAAAAGCTTGCAGGATTCCTAGATGAGTTATTAAATGTTCCCCGGCTTCACTGGCTCCATCCCATCTAATATATCTAATCACCAGACATTGGAACTGACTACTAAAACTTCAGAGGTTGCTGAATAAATTGCTACAATAATCTCTGCCTGCGCCATTTCTTCTCCCTGACTGTCGATAGGCTATGAATAAATACCCAGCATCCCCAGAACCTTTCCGGGAGTTGGCTTGTTATGAGATGACTGTGAACTAGTTGGTCTCTCAGTGATTGCAATCTTTTATAGGTGATCTGGGGGTGGGAATTCACATACTTGGACACCACTTCATCCGTAACTAACAAATGCCAGTATTTTTGGATGATGTGGTGAACCTTGTTGTGTTGTCCTGCATAGAGAGTTATTAACCTAACTTTTTGGTCTTGTGCTTTATGTTTTTTCGTATGTATCAAAATGTCTCTATTATTGGATTTAGCTCGGTGATATGCTTTTTTTGAGGCAAGAACGACTATATCCTCTATCCATTAGACAACGTTGTAAGGCCTTTGCCTCATTTACAAAATCTTCCTCTCGACTACAGTTTATTTTAAGCCTAAGATATTGGCTGTAAGGTATACTTTGGACCAAAGGTTTAGGGTGAGAACTAGTAGCATGCAGGGTCGTGTTTCCAGCAGATGGTTTCCTGTATAACGAGGATCCAACATTTCCATCTGGGTTGACATAGACATGTGATTTCACCAATTGTACATATCTATCTACCCCTGTGATTCTGGAGCCAAATACTTATTGGATTTTAAGATATTCATCAGCATTCAGGTAATGGAGACCTAGGAATAATGTACAGGCCTATACACATCTGAGATATATGAAAAAGAAAATTGTGTAAATGTATGCTATTATTCAATCATGTTTTGTTCTTTATGATTTTTGTCTAAATTATGTAATTTTCAACTCTTAGTGATCATATATGCAGTTCCTGACAAAAGTTCTCCTGAGGAAGCCGTGGTTTGGCAAAACACGTAGAGAATTGGAATCTACTGCATTTGTTCCATGGATCGTATGAATATATATGATGACAACATGTTGATTTTTAAATGTTTCTAATAAAATCTTGATACATTTTCTATATCTGTGTTGCGTTTTTGGTACCTTAAAAGTCCCATACTTTTCCTTTTGTTATTAACAGGCTTTTTTTTTTTTGCAGTTTAGAGGGGGGCAGATTACACAGAACAAGCACTGTGCTGTTTAATCTGCTTTGAGGGAACGGAATCTCTACTTTTTTTTGGGTTAACAAACACAAACACTTTAATAAAGGTTACGTTTTATACCAGTGACATTTGGGGTGTAGGAAAACGCACCCTCATTAGTGTTGGAAAATTGTAATTGCCACAAAGGTAAGTATTATTATAGTTATACTGTAAAAGGCATTTGTTAGTGTTAACTTAGTCACTACATTCTCCATATCTCAATCCAATCAAGAACCAGTTGGATGTGCTGGAAAAACAAGTCCAATCCATGGGGGGCTCCCAACTTACAGGACTTTAGGGATCTGCTGCTGATGGCTTAGTGCCGGATACCACAGCGTACCTTCAGAGGTCTAGTGGGGTCCATGGCTAGATGGGTCAGGGATGCTTTGGCAGCAAAAATGGGACCTACTTATTTATGTCATCGGTGCACCACGGCGCCTCTCCTCTAACTCTGTGAGGTTCCATGAAGTTAGTGGTGGGCTGCAGTGTCGGCCATGTGGGATGGGTCCAGGGTGTCATTTTTTCACACTGGATGTTGGTATCACATGGGACCTCCATCTATATCCTAGAACGAGGCAGTCTCAGCCTTCAACAGTCACCACACAGCTTTGTTTTGATTTCACTTAAGTTTTGTTCTGCAATTGGATGAATTACCTGTTCAGCTTTCCCACGTCTTATTTATTTTTTTCAATATCTTTTATTGAATTTTCTTTATGTCATATACAAAATTAATAACATACTTTTAATCACAAAAATTCATTTTCATCTAAAACTAGTTACCAGTAACCTCTAGCCCCCCCCCCCCCCCCCGCTCTGGATCCTAGATAACTATCATCCACTATGTACCTACCCTTTACCGTCTCTCCTGGTTAAGCTCCGACTATTTCTGCAAACCTCATTGTATGCTTCCATTTTTGCTCAAATCCTGCCCATCCCTTTTCCCCACTAAATCTCAGATACTCCATGTTATAAATAATATCTACTCTATTACACCAGCTCCTTATTGTAGGGCTTTCTGGATCCTGCCAATGCCTAGGGATTAGGCTTTTAGCTGCGTTCAATAGTGAGGGTTCCCATATATTGGTTGACTTGAGTTTTCATCAAGTGGAATAAACACTCCCACGGATCTTTTTGGACCACCACTTTTGTTATATCTTTTATCTGTATTATTTCTCTCCAATATTGTCTAATTTTTGGACAAGTCCACCAAATATGAGACATGGTTCCACTTCTTATTTTTAACCTTGTAGTTTGGCTCTTAATAAGTCACTGTTGAATAATTATTACCGGCCAACCATATATTTGGGCCAGTTTGCACAATTTTGATCTACACAACTTCATCTATTATATTATCTTTCAGAGGCCCTTATTGATTGATCCCACTCATCTTCCCAACCACTATCATTGATCTATACCCACCTTGATTGTTGTCCCGCGTTGGCCGACACCTGTTGGCGTGCCGCTACGACTCCCGGAAATGGCTTTCTCTGGGTGATTCGCGACCTTCAGTGCCACGCCATCACTACACAGACACCCTGTGAGTAACACACAAGTAATCCCCTTAGGGGGATTTTTCATATCTACCCGATTGGTTCCATTTATCAGTATTGCCCTAAAAACTTTTTTAGGAACCAATATAATTATAGTTTTTTTTTTACCCTAGATCCAGTTCATGTGCTTTGCTCCTGAAGATACAGCCATGAAACGCGTCGAGCTACAGATGCCGTGTACTTCATCGTACCCATTCCAACTACTTTATGTTTATTATCTCAGATAATAGGTTCTATGGGTGTCTGTGTCAATCTCTCTTGGGATGTTTCAACCAGTATCTATGATAGGGATCTATGAGGCCCCACAATGGGGCATTATTGTGTGTGTGATCTATTGGACCCCGTATTGCCTTATTGCCTTATTGTATAATCTTGTGTATCATCAATGTTGGGGGTTAAGAGAGGCCCCAGATTATATTGTCTATATTGTATTTTTATATGTTCAATCAAGCATATTGTTCGATTTTGTATCATTAAACCCAATTCAATTCATACTTATATTGCAGCCATTTGCTAAAATCATTTGAGTTCATTTTTTTCCTCATATTGTACACACAGCACCTCATATTGTACACACAGCACCTCATATTGTACACACAGACCCCCATATTGTACACACAGCACCTCATATTGTACACACAGACCCCCATATTGTACACACAGCACCCCATATTGTACACACAGACCCCCATATTGTACACACAGCACCCCATATTGTACACACAGCACCTCATATTGTACACACAGCACCCCATATTGTACACACAGCACCCCATATTGTACACACAGCACTCCATATTGTACACACAGCCCCCCATATTATACACACAGCCCCCCATATTGTACACACAACACCCCATATTGTACACACAGCACCTCATATTGTACACACAGCCCCCCATATTGTACACACGGCACCCCATATTGTACACACAGCACTCCATATTGTACACACAGCACCCCATATTGTACACACAGCACCCCATATTGTACACACAGCCCCCCATATTGTACACACAGCACCCCATATTGTACACACAGCCCCCCATATTGTACACACAACACCCCATATTGACAGAAAAACACAGAATTGTTGACATTTTTTGCAGATTTATTAAAAAAAAAAAACTGAAATATCACATGGTCCTAAGTATTCAGACCCTTTGATGTGACACTCATATATATAACTCAGGTGCTGTCCATTTCTTCTGATCATCCTTGAGATGGTTCTACACCTTCATTTGAGTCCAGCTATGTTTGATCATACTGATTGGACTTGATTAGGAAAGCCAAGGTGTTGGGTGACGGATGTCGCCGTATAGAAGTCGGGACTCATCCATTGATCGGAAACTGCCTGCAATGACAGTAAACGTCCTCCCGGTGCCCATGTCCCTCGAGGAGCACGCTCAGCCGATGCTGATGAAGAGGCAGATACGCCTGGAAATGTATTCATTGACTGTGCATGCTCCTTGTGTGACGCCATCACTAGACTTTCCCTGTCATCGTAGCCGCTTTCCGAATCGGACGGATGAGCCCCGGCTTCTATACAGCAAAACCTAGCGCCCATCCCCCATCTCTCTGGTGGTCATCTATTGGCTTTCCTCATGGCCGGACGCTAAGCCCCCACGTTGTGAATCTTGTCACTTCCACCTGTCTCCTACCTGCTCTTGTGAGTGTATCTTACTATGTTTTAATAAAGTTTTTGCTTTTCATTACGCATACACTATGGTTGCCCTTGTGCCCGTTGTTTCTCTCTCCCCCTTGTGTACATCCTAGATGGAGTATCCCCTCCTGATTTGCGGTGGCTGCAGCACCCACCTGTCAGTGTGGCATTTATTTGTATAGCGTTGGCTGCCCACTCAACAGATTCCATTTGTGTATTTCCTATATATCGATTTTTGGGATCACATTTCCTTTTTGAAATGATTAAGTTCCATACTGCTACTTTGACATCACACTTTAACCATTTGGTTTTACCCTCACCGTTCAGGGGCTGCTTTGTTGAGCGCTGTGGTTCCAGTGGATTTCTCCTGGGCCATTTGTAGAGCCAAGGAAACATGTGACAGGGAGAAAAAGGGAGCGGAACCCCGGAGACCCTGTGGTGACCAACCAGGAGCGAGTGGAAAGGATCATTGAAGGGAAACAGGAGAGGACACTGCCAAAAAATGTGTTTGTTTTCGTTTCATTTGTCTTTTTTTTGTTTGTTTTGTTTTTTTTTCATTTTTCAGGTCATTTGTTATGATCGCAATTCGTAAAATTCGTAACTTCGAAAATTCGAGAATTCGTAAAATCAAAAATTCATAAGTTCGGAAATTCATAAAATCCAAAATTCGAAAAGAAGAAAGAAAATCCCCCAATTTGAAAGAATATCTAACTAACTAATAGTAACTAATTATTACATTTTAGGTATTGAAATTTCCTTTCAAATTTGGCTGTTAGTGAACGTAACGAATACGAATTTATCCGAAGTTACAAATTATCCGAAAAAACTAATGCCACATCTAAACAAATGAAAGGGAACAAAAATAATAATAAATAATAGTAAAAAAATTTTATTATTGTTATTTATTATTATTAATTTCTTATGCTCAATTCGTTTAGATACGGCATTTGAACGTAACAAATACGAATTTATCCGAAGTTAAGAATTATCCGAAATAATGAGTGCCGTATCTAAACGAATGGAACATTAAAAAATTAATAATAATAAATAACAATAATAATAATAATAATAAAAACATTTTACTATTATTATTATTTATTGTTAATTTGTTCCGTTCCATTCGTTTAGATGCAGCATTCGTTATTTTGGATAATTCTTAACTTCGGAAGAATTCATATTCGTTACATTCAAATGCCGTATCTAAACGAATGGAACATAACAAATTAATAATAATCAATAACAATAATAATAAAAATGTTTTACTATTATTATTATTTACTATTAATTTGTTCCGTTCCAATCGTTTGGATGCGGCATTCGTTATTTCGGATAATTCGTAACTTCGGATAAATTTGTATTTGTTACGTTCAAATGCCATATCTAAACGAATGGAACATAACAAATTAATAATAATAAATAACAATAATAATAATAATAAAATCTTTTTACTATTTTTATTATTTATTATTAATTTGTTACCTTCCATTGGTTTAGATGCAGCATTCGTTATTTCAGATAAATCGTAAATTCGGATAAATTCATATTCGTTACGTTCACTAACAGTCAAATTTAAACGGAAATTACAATACCTATAATTTAATAGTTAGTTATTATTAGTTAGTTATTATTTCAGATTTTTTAATTTATTTCATATTTTCGAAAGAATAACTAATTAACTAACTAATAATAACTAACTATTAAATGATAGGTATTGCAATTTCCTTTCAAATGTGGCTGTTAGTGAACGTAACGAATACGAATTTATCCGAAGTTACGAATTATCCGAAATAACAAATGCCACATCTAAACAAATGGAAGGGAACAGATTCATAATAAATAATAATAGTAAAACATTGTTATTATTATTATTGTTATTTATTGTTATTAATTTGTTATGTTCCATTTGTTTAGATACGGCATTCGTTATTTCGGATAATTCGCAACTTCGGATAAATTTGCATTTGTTGCATTCAAATGCCATATCTAAACTAATGGAACATAACAAATTAATAATAATAAATAACAACAATAATAATAAAAACGTTTTACTATTATTATTATTTATTATTAATTTGTTCTCTTCCATTCGTTTAGATACGTCATTCGTTTTTTTTGGATAATTCGTAACTTTGGATAAATTTGTATTTGTTACGTTCACTAACAGCCAAATTTGAACGGAAATTCCAATACCTATAATTTAATAGTTAGCAATTATTAGTTAGCTATTATTTCAGATTTTCAAATGTATTTCAGATTTTCGAAAGAACAACTAACTAACTAATAATAACTAACTAATAATAACTATTAAATTATAGGTATTGGAATTTCCTTTCAAATTTGGCTGTTAGTGAACATAAT
Source organism: Aquarana catesbeiana (assembly GCF_042186555.1). NCBI lineage: Eukaryota > Metazoa > Chordata > Amphibia > Anura > Ranidae > Aquarana > Aquarana catesbeiana. Next base: position 5,261,344 of record NC_133329.1, on the reverse strand, counting down.
GAATACGAATTTATCCAACGTTATGAATTATCCAAAAAAACGAATGCCGTATCTAAACAAATGGAAGGGAACAGAGTCATAATAAATAGTAATAATAGTAAAACATTTTTATTATTATTATTGTTATTTATTATTATTAATTTGTTATGTTCCATTAGTTTAAATACAGCATTCGTTATTTCGGATAATCCGTAACTTCGGATAAATTCGTATTCGTTACGTTCAAATGCCATATCTAAACGAATGGAACATAACAAATGAATAATAATAATAATAAATAACAATAATAATAAAAACATTTTACTAGTATTGTTATTTATTATTATTAATTGGTTCCCTTCCATTTGCTTAGATACGGCATTCGTTTTTTCGGGTAATTTGTAACTTGGAATAAATTAGTATTCGTTACGTTCAATAACAGCCAAATTTGAACGGAAATTCTAATACCTATAATTTAATAGTTAGTTATTACTAGTTAGTTATTATTTCACATTTTCGAATTTACGGATTTATGAATTTACGGATTTTCAAATTTATAAATATTCGGAAAAATTCATTAAACTGGTTTTCGTTAATTCGGATATTTCCGAATTAGGGGAATTTGTTGAAATTCGTAAAAAAAAAGTTAATTCGGAACAAAACGTATTGCATATATCTACTGGGGAGCCGTGTGATCAGTGAGCAGGAGAAGGAGGGGAACATGCCTGGAGCTGTGTCATCAGAGCGTTGGAGATCCCAAACACCTAGAGAACAGCATAAAATAAAGCCGGGAAGGAAGATGAACGCCAAATTGTGTAAAGTTATATTCATAATCTTTCCAGGATTATCCTCATTACAGTGAGAACGGTGCTGTGACTCAATGCACATCGTGCACCACGTATGTGAATCTTGAACAACCATTTGTGGGTGAATACTGCTGTGGGTGAATAATGTGAGCAAGTTGTTTCCTTAGAAGCCCAGATCCTGAACCTAAGGATGCAGCTGCCAACACTGCAAAGCTGGTAGGGACCAGTATGGAGGTGAGTGAAGACATGGAGGTCCAGGCCCCCAGAAGATGGTATCTGGGTGACAGATGAGATAGACGGAAAAGTATTAGAGAGGCCAGTCCTGAGCTGGTAGGGCAATCTGTCACAAAGACCATGATCAGTATGTGTAATGGGCACTCGGGCTCGGCACACCACAGATCAGATTGGACAGATTGTTAGGTGGGGCTGGGGGGGGGACAACCCAGCTCTCATGGTACATATTGGTAACAGAACAAAGTTAGAGGAAGATGAAGCGTCCTAAAAAATGATTTCAGAGACTTAGAGCTATATTGAAGAAAAGGACCTCCAAGGTGGTATTTTCAAACAATACTGCCTGTACCTTCAGCCACACACGAGAGGCAGCAGGAGATTAGGAGACTTAACAAGTGGCCGAGGAACTGGTGCAGGAAGGAGGGTTTTGGGTTCCTGAAGAACTGGGCTGACTTTTTAGTTGGTTACCAGGTCTATAGCAGAGACGGACTCCACCTAAATGGGTGGGTGGCAGCTTTATTGGGGGAGAAGATAACCAAAAGTTGGAGGAAATTATAAACTAGGTGGTGGGGGAGAAATAAGATGAAACTATAGCCAGCAGTGAGCAATAATCACAGGGTACTACTGGGGGCAATATTGGTCGTGTAATTCGAGTACCTAAAACTGAGGTGCATACAGTAGGATGGCAGAAGCCAAATGCAGCGTCAGAATAAACAAGGAGAAAATAATATGCACCCATACAAGTCTAGCTAATAAATTGGAAGAACTGGAGCTGCTGTGGGAATATCAGAAACTTGGCTTGACAGCTCATATGACTGGCTCGTGACTGTCCGGGGGTGTTATGGTCAGGGTTCAGGCTCAGAGAGCAGTAGCTATAGCAGTAGAGAGATTCCCACTGATCAGCAGCATGAGCAGATCACCCTAACGGATGATGCGGTTTCACCTGAGGTGTGAGATCTAAGCACTAACCAGTATTTACCAGAGGAGGAACACTAAGAGGTGAGCAAGCCAAAGGTAGGTTACAAGTGGTTGCAGGTTGGGATCAAGCAGAAGCATAGCCAAGTAACAAGCCAAAGGTCAGTAATGGATTGTGGCGGAGATACAGCAGCAGGAGAGACAAGAGCAAGATATTGGCTGGAGAGACCAAAATAATTGCTATAGTAGGAAGTCCATGGGAGGAGCAAAGGGTTTAGCATTCAAGAAAAACAAGGCTCAAGGTAGGATCATTCAAAAAATTGTCCAGGGAGCTGTCCAGCACCCCAGGTTTCTGAGCAAGAAGGGACAGACATAGCAGAGGTTATGGGCCTCTTCCCAACAACCCTGGTCGGTGGTTATCGGTCTTCGGGCAGGGGGTTTATCATAATTTAACAAGGGGGCTCCCAGATCCTGCCCCCCTATGTGAATAGGTATGGGGTACATCGTACCCCTACCTGTTCACCAAAAAAAGCAGTGAAATTTAAAAAATCAATAGCCGGTTTTTGACAAGTCCTTATTGTAAAATATCTCCGAGCTGTCTTCTTCCCTGAGCCGTCTTCTCCAGATGCTGTCTATCCCTCCTCCATCATCTCCCCGAGCTGTTTTCTCCCAGAGCCGTCTCTCCTGCTGCCACCGTCTTCTCCATCTGCTACGTTCTTCCGCACCGCCGATTACCCGCTAATTAAAAAAAAGCCGCTCTTCTTCTGTGGCGGTCTTCCTCCGCTGTGTTGCCACTCGCTGTGTGGCGTCTCTTACATAGCCATGGAGTGGACTATCCGGGTGATATTATCGGATGGCCACAGAAGACCGTTACAGAAGAAGTGGCTTTTTTTTTATTAGCGGGTAACTGACTGCGCAGAAGAACACATTAGTGGGAGAAGACGGTGGCAGCAGGAGAGACAGCTCGGGGAGAAGAAACATCAAACACTAGTAAAAGTACGTCAGCACTTCTACCTTGAAAAACTCAGGCTTTGAAGGACTCAAGGGTTCAAATCCCACAGAGAGATACTAAAAGATTGAATTGGTGAAAAAAAGGCAAATGACTATTAGCCAATTAGCCAAAGCAGCATATGCTGAAAATAGGTGAATGCCAATTAGCCATGGCACTTTAATTTGGCTGATTCTATTATATTAACTCTTCAAATGCATTCAATGGTATGTAAGTATTCCATAATATTATGGTGTTAAATTGCAAACACCACACACTAGCTAACGGGCAGTTTACATTTCTTTGTTTATTTTAATTCGCTTGTGCACTGAAAAAATAAACACAGCTGGTGGATAATAGGTTGGCTGGTATTTGAACTTGTACCGTGAGTGCTGTGGAGACATCTGAGCAGACCACCAAGCCATTGTGCTAAGTACGAGACCTGAATAATATTTTAGTATGATTAAAAAATGAACATAAATAATTACCACTTTATAGTCACCTAAATTAAAAAATAAAAAATAAAAAACAACATACAACAAATAGGTAACCCAAATGTTTAATACATGTAACTTTACAGAATAGCAGACATTACTATGTAATAATCATTTATAACTGCATTCATTAGTAAAAGGAGGAAAAAAACTAGGAATACTAATTGCAATATACATCAATAGATGCACACGAGGTAGAGCACATCTCACATAAAAATGTTTCTTTCACATACATGGATCATGGTTACAGTGCAGTGCTATATAACAACTTAGTAGAAATTGGCATTTGCATATACGCGGAATCGCTAATTAGCGCTGATTTCAAATTTACCAACGATTGTGTACCGTCAATAGCGCTCTTTTTCATTCGCCTGTTAAAATTTTATTTGGCTAAAATGTGCTCTATTATTTGCAATAGTGCCCAGTACTTCCTGGCGCTATAGTAAATGACCCCCTATGTGACACTTACAACACTTTTTTGGGGATCAGTGACACTAATACAGTGATCAGGGCTAAAAAAATGCACTGTCACTGTATTAATGACACTGGCTTGGAAGGGGTTAACATCAGGGGTGATCAAGGGGTTAAATGTGTGCCTAGGGAGTGCTTTCTGATTGTGTGGGGGAGGAGCTTTAACTGTTATGCCTCGTAAACACGATTGGATTTTCCGACAACAAATGTTGGATGTGAGCTTGTTGGCGGAAAGTCCAACCGTGTGTACGCTCCATCGGACATTTGCTGTCGGACTTTCCATCAACAAATATTAGCTAGCAGGTTCTCAAATTTTCTGCAAACAAATGTTTGTTGTCGGACTTTCCGCTCATGTGTACACAAGTCTGCCAGAACAAAAGTCCACGCATGCTCCGAATCAAAGACGAGCCAGGGATATAACTAGCGTTTGTAATGGAGATATCACGTACGTCTTGTACATTACTACGTTGTTGGCCAACATTTGTGTGACCGCGTGTATGCAAGACAATTTGGAGCCAACAACCTTCAAACAAAATTCCACGGTTTTGTTGTTGGAAAGTCCGATTGTGTGTATGGGGCATAAGAAGACAGAGATCCGTGTTCCTGCTTAGCAGAAACAAGATCTCTGTCTTCTCCTGTCACAGAACGGCGATCTGTCTTGTTTACATAGCCCTGCTCCTCTACCAAGATGGTCACCTCCACTTTAAAGATACAATGCATAATGAGTCAGGGTAAGTCAGAAATGGGGGAAAGAGCAGATGTAGGGAGACCACAGGAAACATTGGTGATTAGTCCTTTGTCTTCTGTTTGTCTTTTTTGGCCACAACTTCCACAGTACAGGTTCTCTCTAAGTCTCCATGATTTGAAGGATCTGACAATGCTTTGAAAGTCCCCTTGTCCTCTATAATATTCTATAACACTGTCCATCACCAGGGTCAAACTCACAACTTCTGAGATTGCAAATGGTTGCAGGTCAGGTAAGAGCTATTTAGATTAAGTGATTTGGTTTTTATATCAACTTTAAAGCACAAGCAGTTCCATCCATTGGAATCACAATGACCATAGCAGTCTCATTGTTGGGTGGAGTGATGGAGTTGGAGGACGTTGCAGGCAAAGTGGATCCAAGTGTTTTATTCGAGAACTCTCCATTCCTCATTACCTGTCCATGAGATGTGTGTATTGGGCTGTTGGTTGGAAAAATACGGATGAAAACATAAAGACGGGGACATGCTGTATGGTGACTTTATTGTATATGGAAGGTACACACCATTCTTATTTTACACTTTTTATATATATGCTCTAATTACTATTACATCTTTTCTTAGTCACACCCTGTGCACCCTCACCTGCTCATGTCACGCTCACATCCCATCACTCATTCGTCTTTTTGGTTGTCCTTTCCTTTTTTCTTTCTTTTTCTTCCTTTTTCCTCACTCCCTCTTGTTTTCCTTTTTATCACTTATGCCCTTTCTTCTTTTTTTTCCCTGCATTCATCTTTTCACTTACTCACGCCTCCCTCGCACTTCTTTATCTGTCTTTCAAATTTTCCACCTTAATATGCAAAACTATTTAGTTGCTCTTACCCTTTATTATTTATTTTTGATTAAACCCTTACTCCTGCCTAGTATAAATAAAATATAAATAAAATACAATAATATCCATATAGTTTTTGCTGAGAATGCTCTGACCTCCTGTTTGCAAACCCAAAATTTAATTGAGTTTGTATACCTCTCCTCCAATACACTATTTAATGACAAGTATCTGCTACAGGTGCTGCCCACCCAATCTGGCACGCTCTGGGGGGGCACCCAAATGTGTGACTTCTTGTAAGCCATACTCTTTGGAGTGCCATCTTTCTTTGGGATACCGCCTGGCCGGGTAGCATGCAGGATGATTTTTGACAGCTTTTAAGGGATTTCTTGTTAGGAGGGTCTTTCCAAATACACCTTCCACTGGGTAAATATAGGTTACACTTGTATTTCGTATATATTATGATTTATGAATCACCTGTGAAAATTTGACATGTGTTCATGTTATGTCTTTTGCAGCAAACTAAACCTCTGAAGAAGACCCTAATTACATGGGACGAAATGCGTCGGTTTATACAACTGACATTCTGACACGTAATGCCATGTATAATTCTCTATTTGCATTTTATGTATTTGGAATGTTTTTTATTCTCCTACAAGAGCTCATATTTTAACTGACGTGGTATTATCTTATGCATACTTCAAATAAAATATTTTTCTATACATATTAACTACTTGAATTACTTACCTTGCTGCCTAAAAAACCCCTGGGGGAGCCTTCCCATATTCTAAGTAGTAATAGTAGTAGTAGTAGTAGTAGTATTTAGAGGTGTGAGGACACACAGGGACCTAATAATACACATCATTCATAAACTTTTTCAAATATCTTTCCAATTTATTTGACAACAAAATCCAGTAAAACTTGGTTTAGGGACAAGGAATGAGGTTGGATCTCCCCAAGGAGGACACAGAGCTCACTAGAGACCTGTCAGGGGTTCTAACCTTCAAAACTACTTTCTTTTTATCTTTGCTATCATTGTCTCCTTGGGGGGAGAAGGTCCCTTCACTTCTAGTCCCAGTGATCTCATTGTAGTTGCTGCTCATTACCTTTTTCTACATACATACGGAAATTAGGCCAAGCATCATTTATATCACAAATGTAACAGGAAAACGTCTTTAGTTAAAATGGAGTTCCACCCAAATGGAAACTCCTCTTATCTGCTTCCTCCCCTCCCTCCACATTTGGCACCATTTGGCACGGGTACCTGTTTTTGATAGGTACCCTTGCCCACTTCCGGGAGACTGCGCCCAGGCTGTACCTCCCTCTTCCTTCCTCCACCACCAGGCCAGTTAGAAAGTGCAGCGCATGTCACGCATATGCAGTAGGGAGCCGATTCTGAAGCCGAAAGGCTTCACTGCTGGTTTCCCTTACCATGAATGGCGGAAGCAGCATCCGAGAGCCAATCCAAAATCGTCTGGGGTGCCAACATTGTTGGATCCCTGGACAGGTAAGTGTCCTAATATTAAAAGTCAACAGCTACAGTACTTGTATCTGCTGAGTTTTAATTTATTTGGGGGGGGGGGCTGAACTCCTCTTTAAATTCATATTATCTACATAATTTGCTTTTCAGTTTTGGGTTTCCATGGATTAAAATGAGACATTGAAGAGTTGGGTACATCAGGGCATTTATCCAGATACAAAATACAAAAGTAGCATTTTGGAATGAAGTCAATAAAGCTACCATACCTAGAAGAAAAAAAGTAAAATCCAGGACAAGTCTCATTAACATTATCCTGGTGGCCCGGATGTGTCCCTGGAGTTGAGATGATGTTAGGTGAGATTCACTGAGGTTTATCCTCCAGACGTGTCTCACAAGTGATGTGACACATTGACCAATGCAGAGACAAGTCAGAGTGATAGGAAGAATACATCCAAAGAATGAGTTACACATGGAGAAACTAAAATGTATATTAAAGTCATAAGCACTTACAATTGTTTGCAAAGTTACATTTTGTATAGGATTGACCTCTGTTACCCAGAAAAGTGGCAAAGTGATGATGATTGAGCCAAGAACTGACCCCACTATGAGCTGAGGAACAGAAGACAGGAACATGGCTTTCATCCTCAGAAGATAAGGGTGGGAAAAGTTCACCAATCGGACATAGTAGAACATGGAGAGCCAAGCAGTGTTCCAGACACTGGCATAGAAGAAAGAGTACTGTAGTGTAAGCAGTGCTAATAGTACATTCTTACTAAGGTGGAAGAACATCCCAAGAGTGTCCAGCATGCCATCGAATGACAGGCAGCCCTGCAGGAAAATATTGGTAAGCGCTATAGACATTTGGATTTGGTCACAAACAACAGAATTTCTGCTATTCTTCCATTGTAACAAATACAGAGTCAGAAGGAAAGAGTTGATCATTGTCCCGGATAGACCTGTGAGAAGTGAACACCCACATTTGAACATTTCCAGAGCTGTGATCATCTTAGAAGAAGGAAGAGTGTTTGTTGGATTCTCCTTCTGCAGAGATAAGCTGGATAAAATAATAGTACAGATATAAAGTCAAATCTGTCAGAAGAGATTCAGAGAAGACGTATCATGGAACACAAATCTCTCCAGGATCTGGTTGCCGGGTTTGATAACATCTCATCAGGTTTCATATGAAATAATTTGCTTCCTCTGATCCTTGTTCGGTTTGTACCGGAAAGCTCAGGAACATATTCAAAAGGAATAAACCACATTCTATAAAAAATATGCTCAGCCCTGTTTTGCGTATTACATCTGCCTTGTGTCTGGGATGACAAGAATCATGAAGGTTTATTAACCAGTTAAAGACCGGCATGTTAAACCCCTTTCTGCCCCGGTCATTCTCCAGCTTTCAGCATTATCATGCTGTTGACAATTACTCAGCAATGCAACACTGTACCCAAATAATGTTTGTATAATTTTCTGAGACAGATAGAGTGTTTTTGTTGCTGTTTAATCATAATCACCACTGAGTTTTTTTGTTTTTTTTTATACGTATAAAGAAAAAAACGACTGAAACTTTTGGGGAAAAAAAAAAACATTTCTTAGTTTATGTTCTAAAACTTTGCAAAAAAAAATCCTTCTTCAATCTTCATACATTTAGGCCAAAATGTATTAGTTTGGTGAAAAAACCCACATCAGTGTATGTCATTTAGTCTGTGTGAAAGTTATAGTCTACAATATATTTGAAAATTGATCAAACTTGATAAATGACTGGCCAATATTTTGAGGCCTGGAAATACCAGGAGAGTAAAACTAACCCCAAATATTGCCCCTTTTTGTAAAGTAGACAGTGTAAGGTATTTAAAATGGTGAGCTGTAATTTTTATAACAATTCTTTGAAAAATGATAAAAGTAAATATTTTGCTTTTCACAAAGTTATTTTACTAAGTATTTCTCACATGCAGTATAGGCATACCTAGAATTACACCCCAAAACATATTCTGCTATGTCTCCCAAGTATGGAGATACCACATGTGTGACATTTTTTTACAGCCTAGAGATGCATAGAGGGGCCCAGAATCCAAGGATTACCTTCAAGCTTTCTAGAGGCATAACTGATGCATCCATTCAGGACAGGAGAAACACCCACAAAATAACCACCTTTTGGAAAGCAAACACCCCAAGATGTTTTCTAAGAGGCATGGTGAGTCATTTGAAAATGTCATTGTTTGCTGCACATTTTTGAAAAATGCACAAAGAAAATGAAAATGTATTTTTTCACAAAGTTGTCAAGATATCTAAAACACAAAGCATTGGCATACTTAGAATTTCATCCAAAAACATATTCTGATACTGCTTTTTAAAGGGGTTGTAAACCCTCGTGCATCCTATGCATTAAGGTGAATAAACACCTGGCAATGACCGGCCCCCTAGCTCCCGTTTTACTTACCTGAGCCCTGGAATTTCCCATGGCGGGACGCGCCATCCCACTGCCCAGGGTTCTTGGCTCTTGATTGGATAGATTGATAGTAGCGCAGCCATTGGCTCCCGCTGCTGTCAATCAAATCCAATGACACGGGCGCTGGGGGTTGAGCCGTGTCATGCATTCGGCGGCTATGGACACCAAATGATGGACTCGGGAGGGCACATGCAAGGTTACCCCCTGGGAGAGAGCTTCTCCTAGGGGGTCATCTGATGCGGGGAGGAGCCACAAGAGCTGCCTAGGAACCCCAGAAAACGGTGTTCGGGGCCTCTCTGTGCTCAGTGGAGGTAAGTATGACATGTTCATTATTTTTTTTAAAGATAATCAAAGCTTTACAATAATTTAAAGGATGGTGATGCCACATGTTTGAGACTTTTTCACAGCATAACCACACAGAAGGACCCAAAATCCAAAGAGCACCTTCAGGCTTTTATAGGGGTATAAATGACATATCTTTTTTCCTGACTACTTATCACATTTTTGGAGGCCCTGGAACACCAGGACAATAGAAACACCCACAAAATGATGACATGTTAGAGATTAAACACACCCAGATATTTTTAGGAGGCATAGTGAGCCTTTTGAAGAATTCATTTTTTTTTACACAAGTTTTTGGAAGATGCGGAAAGAAAATGAGAAACACCTTCTACTACTTTTCCTCAAATATGGCCATACCACATTGAAATAAATATGGGGTGGTTATGGATTTCCCCTATTTATTATAAATATGTATTATCTTGTCCATTCCTATAATTAACTAGTCTATCAGAGCTATGATAAGGCTAATTGTGATGATATAATAACTATACCAACTAACTGTTAGCTATAGAAATAACCACTATGTTCAATAAGAAAAGGTCTTGTTTATATACAAAGGAAGTAGAAATGCTAACATAAAACACTAAAAGAGCACTCGTATATCAAAGCGAGTTTCTCCATAGGAAACTCAGATAATCTGTTCCAGTGGCACTGCTAGTGTATGCAGTATTGCATGTGGCCAGAGGTGTGGGGGGAGCTGGAGATATTCGGAAACAGTCGGTGAGCACTCAGAGCCGCTCAGATGCACTCGGAGAGCCTTAGAGACACTTGGGAATGGAGTGTTTCTGTCAGAGAAATAGCATAAGCCCCCGGCTTGTTTAAAGGACTCCTCTACTCTACCTGCCTCCTGTGTTTGACCTCGGCTTGTTTAAGGGACTCCTCTACTCTACTTGCCTGACTGCCTGTGTATGACCCTGGCTTGTATTAAGGACTTGCTTCTGCTGGACTTCCTGTGTTTGACCCCTGGCCTTCTCCAAGGACTCATCCCTAGTCTCTACTTCCAGATCTGTTGAGTTAGAGTGTCAGCCGGGCCTGTTACTCCAGATTGGTCCCAAGCCTACCACTGCACGGTGTACAAGTTCTACGGGAGATCTTCAGTCAAGTCCCATGTACCTGCTGGTGACTCGTGCCTCTTTGTGCCCTATACCCTCTGTACCACTTCCTGGGGTAAAGCACGCTCAGCTGAAAGGGGAGCCGCTCTCAGCATCTTGGCCTTGAGGAGTACACTGATAGTTTCTGAATGTTTCCGAGTGTTTCTGAGCGGCTCTGAACGTCATTGAACGTCTCTGAGTGTCACTGGCGCCCCCACACCTCTGTCTAAATGCGGTACTGCACACCCCAGAGGCTTGAATTCTGCTGATTTTGTGAGACAATGCTCTCAAACCGAGTCAGGATTTACAAAAAATAATAGCTTGTATTGTGAAAAGCTCATAAACCGCGTTACTCGCAATCTGAGATATTACTGTATATTCTTTCCCTGAACATCCTCCAGGAAGTGTGTTACGGTCTCTACCAAGTGGCAGCATTAGACCATGAACCATTGCTTTGACCCATGTCATCTACCGGTATAAGCTGACCTTTGATGCTGCTGTAATTCAGAAAAATGATTTTAAATCGCACCTTGCCAGGAGGTCTTAGCTGATACTATTCTACCCCCCATACATCACATCAGGAGGCCTAAGCAAGAACATCCTTTAGGAGATGAATTCCCATTTACGTCTTCTTGTTACACACAACCTGCTGGGTAAATTTGCTGTACTGGCATTCCAAGACGACTTCCAACACTGGCCAAATGGCTTTATAAACCATCCAGTAACAATCCAGAAATGTATATTAAAATATGTTACCCCCCCCAACAGTGTTGGACTGCTTGTGTACCAGAGGCAGGGATGGGCCGAACACCCCCCTGTTCAGTTCGCAGCACAACTCCCAAACAGGGGAAATGTTCTAACCCGTACAGCGAACCCCATTGAACCCCATATTAAAATATATGTACCTATATATTTCTGTATAACCCTTAATAAGGCAAACATTTTATTTGTGTGTTAACTTTTTTGCTATGCTCTGCTATATGATATTAAGTTTAAAAAACACAAAATCATACGAAAAATGTAATATATAGATAATGTCACCAAACTTCACTCCAGAAACAACCTTTTAGTGTAGAGATAAGAGGGACAAGGCAAAGAATACAATCTGTACTGTGTATTACCAATAACACTTCAAAACTGAATTTGGTCTGGAAACTGGAAATTTGGGTTTTTGTTTTGGTCTTCAGAAACCGTAAATCAGTAGTCATAGTGATTAGTGCTCATAACAGTCGCCAGTCCTGAAGTGGTTAAGTACATCGGTATAATGGAAATTATTCAAAAAGTGTTTGCACAGCTTGCCCCGTGCTTTAGATGTTGGCACCAAATTAAAATCTATCACATACAGAAGAGTATATGCAAAGTCAATCATGAGACGGATCTCTGAAGACTATTTCCATAATTCCAACCTCAAATGTATCTTCTGTCTGCTATCACTGAACGTGTCTCGTCATCTCTGTCCGGAGATTACACCAAATCTCAACATGATGCACCTGGAATTATCTATTTTGATTTCTTCAGTCCTGGGACTCGGCTTGGCAATCCCTTCTAACACTTGTATTGTGATGGGTAACCTGGACATCATCAGAAAGAAAGGGAAGTTGAGTCCCACCGATGTGATCTTTCTGGCTAAGGGGATTGTGAATATTCTCCTCCAGTGTGTGCTGAGCCTACATGGAATGTTCTTTGTCTTTTCTCCTGCAATCTTATCTATTATACAAGTATATGTGTTTGTCTGTACATCAGTTTACTTCCTGACATATTACAGTTTCTGGTTGACCGCCTGGCTCTCGGTTCATTACTGTACCACCATCACCAATCTCAGCTATGGGTTCTTCATCTGGTTAAAGAGAATTGTGTCCAATTTCCTGAGAGAAGTTCTCTTCCTGACTGCACTTGGGATGTTCATTGTGAATCTCTTGTGGTTCTGGGTTGTGTATGAAGAAAGTCCTCTCCAGTCTCCTGAGAACATTACAGAAGACTATGTTCTTGTCAGCCTATCCTATGTTGTGCCTGCAAACATCGTAGGTGTTATTCTGCCATTCTGCCTTAGTCTTCTGTGCCTGGTCCTCACTTTCTCCTTTCTGCTCAGACACATCAGGAGGGTGAAGAATAATGACTCTGGATCAACACGTCCAAATCTTCAGGCTCATGTCACTGCACTGAGGACAATCTTCTTCTTACTTCTCATGTTTACATTCTACTGCATGTCTCAGGTGCTTCTGTTTCTTCCAAATTCCTCACTGGTTATAATCATTTGGGAATTACGATTATTATCTCCATCGGTGGAGGCTGCCGTCATCTTCCAGGCCAGCAACAAGCTGAGAAGGATCATTTTGAGAAGGTTCTGGACCAGAAGCTGGAGGAACACAGAGACTTAAAACGTAGAGATTCCTAACCTTGAATGTCTAAAAAAACTACTATAACATTTTTGTTTTATAGAAATTGGTGTGATAGGGATCAAGTTTTTCTAGGCAAAGCATTTAGTTTTGGATGGAGTGTGGAAAGATTATATCTCATGTCAAGTTTTAATTGCTTTCTATGTACCCCCAAAGTTTGTCCCAGTGATCATTGTCTCTGGGGCTGAAAGTGATGGGAAAATCGTACATTTGGAGTTGTCAGCAGAGCAGAAATAGAGGGGAAGTCTTCCAATGGGGACACCTGTTCTGGTGACAACTCTCTAAGAAAGGACGTACCTCACTTTGGAGACATTTCCTCTAATGTTGTGTGTATAGGAGAGAAAGTGACAATGCAGCTTTTAAAAGGGACACAAATTAAAAAAAAAAATAAATAAAAGCTTTTTAGATGTTTTAAGAATTTCCTCCCCCATCCAAGTTTTGGCTTCAGATAAACTTTAAAATACAGGTACACATTCAAAACATAAAATCACCCAGCCCCCCACCCTAGCCTCCTCAATGTATAGATCTGGGTTCCTCCTCCAGCAGGTCCGTACTTACCTCCTCAGATAGCTGTGGCCTCCTGTGTTCTCTGCAGCCCAACCAGTAAAAAGTTGGAGTGGGCTTCAAACCCATATGAAGGTTACATTGTGGTGACCTTTTGTTATTGTTCATCACAGATTTGTCCCGCTAGTCACCCGGTACACAGGCAGACCGCCGTTCTGTCAGTAAGGAAGGCATGCATCCCATGTCTCTGCAAATCACTGTGAGTAAGAACAGCCGAGGCATACAGTTAACCCTTTGATCGCCCCTGATGTTTAACCCCTTCCCTGACAGTGTCATTAGTACAGTGACAGTGAATAGTGTTAGTACTGATCACTGTATTGGTGTCACTGTTTCCTAAAAATGTCAAAAGTAGCAGTTAGTGTCCGATGTGTGCGCCGCAATTTTGCAGTTCTGCTATAAGATGCTGATCGCCGCCATTACTAGTAAAATAAATAAATATTAATAAAAAAATTTAAAAAATCATAGTTTGTAGATGCTATAAGTTTTGCGCAAACCAATCAATATACGCTTGTTTAGATTTTTTTTTTTTACCAAAAACATGTAGGAGAATACACATTGGCCTAAATTTATGAAGAAATTTGATTTTTTTGCGTTTTTTTTTTTTATTGGATATGTTTTATTGCAGAAAAATTGCCAGTCGCTTTTAGTTTATAGCTCATAGAAAAAAAATGCAGAGGTGATCAAATACCACCAAAAGAAAGCTCAGATAAAGTAGAGCAGTGCTGTATCACAAAAAAATGGCCAGATCAGGAAGAGGGGGTAAATCTTCTAGAGCTGAAGTGGTTAATATTTAAAAATGTTGTCAATAAAGTATCTTTTTTAACTAATCAGGTGCTCTATAATCCTCAATAATAACCAACCTTTCTGTGGTCTTCCTCATACATTTAGCTGAGTAGTTAGAGTATTGCCCCGCACAGGGGAATCAGCACAATAAATTCTTATTTCTACTTTATAACTAAAAATGGACACTGCTCTTGTTGTATCGGTGCTGCTCTTGTTGTATCGGTGCTGCTCTTGTTGTATTGGTGCTGCTCTTGTTTTATTGGGGATGCTCTTGTTGTATCAGTGCTGCTCTTGTTGTATCGGTGCTGCTCTTGTTGTATCGGTGCTGCTCTTGTTGTATCAGTGCTGTTCTTGTTGTATCGGTGCTGCTCTTGTTGTATCGGTGCTGCTCTTGTTGTATCGGTGTTGCTCTTGTTGTATCGAGGCTGTTCTTGTTGTATCGGTGGTGCTCTTCTGGTATCTGTGCTGCTCTTGTTGTATCGGTGCTGTTCTTGTTGTATCAGTGCTGTTCTTGTTGTATCGGTGCTGCTCTTGTTGTATCAGTGCTGTTCTTGTTGTATCGGTGCTGCTCTTGTTGTCTCAGTGCTGTTCTTGTTGTATCGGTGCTGCTCTTGTTGTATCGGTGCTGCTCTTGTTGTATCGGTGCTGTTCTTGTTGTATCGGGGCTGCTCTTGTTGTATCGGTGTTGCTCTTGTTGTATCGGTGCTTCTCTTGTATCGGTGTTGCTCTTGTTGTATTGGTGCTGCTCTTGTTGTATCGGTGCTGTTCTTGTTGTATCGGGGCTGCTCTTGTTGTATCGGTGCTGATCTTGTTGTATCAGTGCAGCTCTTGTTGTATCGGTGTTGCTCTTGTTGTATCGGTGCTGATCTTGTTGTATAGGTGCTGCTCTTGTTGTATCGGTGCTGCTCTTGTTGTATCGGTGCTGCTCTTGTTGTATCGGTGTTGCTCTTGTTGTATCGGTGCTGATCTTGTTGTATAGGTGCTGCTCTTGTTGTGTCGGTGCTGCTCTTGTTGTATCGGTGTTGCTCTTGTTGTATCGGTGCTGCTCTTGTTGTATCGGTGCTGCTCTTCTTGTATCGGTGCTGTTCTTGTTGTATCGGGGCTGCTCTTGTTGTATCGGGGCTGCTCTTGTTGTATCGGGGCTGCTCTTGTTGTATCGGTGTTGCTCTTGTTGTATCGGTGTTGCTCTTGTTGTATCGGTGCTGCTCTTGTTGTATCGGTGTTGCTCTTGTTGTATCGGTGCTGCTCTTGTTGTATCGGTGCTTCTCTTGTATTGGTGTTGCTCTTGTTGTATCGATGCTGCTCTTGTTGTATCGGTGCTGTTCTTGTTGTATCGGGGCTGCTCTTGTTGTATCGGTGCTGATCTTGTTGTATCGGTGCTGCTCTTGTTGTATCGGTGTTGCTCTTGTTGTATCGGTGTTGCTCTTGTTGTATCGGTGCTGATCTTGTTGTATAGGTGCTGCTCTTGTTGTATCAGTGCTGCTCTTGTTGTATCGGTGCTGCTCTTGTTGTATCGGTGTTGCTCTTGTTGTATCGGTGCTGATCTTGTTGTATAGGTGCTGCTCTTGTTGTATCGGTGCTGCTCTTGTTGTATCGGTGTTGCTCTTGTTGTATCGGTGCTGCTCTTGTTGTATTGGTGCTGCTCTTGTTGTATCGATGCTTCTCTTGTATCGGTGATGCTCTTGTTGTATCCGTGCTGCTCTTGTTGTATCGGTGCTGTTCTTGTTGTATCGGGGCTGCTCTTTTTGTATCGGGGCTGCTCTTGTTGTATCGGTGTTGCTCTTGTTGTATCGGTGTTGCTCTTGTTGTATCGGTGCTGCTCTTGTTGTATCGGTGCTGCTCTTGTTGTATCGGTGCTGCTCTTGTTGTATCGGTGCTGTTCTTGTTGTATCGGGGCTGCTCTTGTTGTATCGGTGTTGCTCTTGTTGTATCGGTGTTGCTCTTGTTGTATTGGTGCTGCTCTTGTTGTATCGGTACTGCTCTTGTTGTATCGGTGCTGTTCTTGTTGTATCAGGGCTGCTCTTGTTGTATCGGGGCTGCTCTTGTTGTATCGGGGCTGCTCTTGTTGTATCGGTGTTGCTCTTGTTGTATCGGGGCTGCTCTTGTTGTATCGGTGCTGCTCTTGTTGTATCGGTGCTGCTCTTGTTGTATCAGTGCTGATCTTGTTGTATAGGTGCTGCTCTTGTTGTATCGGTGCTGCTCTTGTTGTATCGGTGTTGCTCTTGTTGTATCGGTGCTGCTCTTGTTGTATCGGTGCTTCTCTTGTATCGGTGTTGCTCTTGTTGTATCGGTGGTGCTCTTGTTGTATCGGTGCTGTTCTTGTTGTATCGGGGCTGCTCTTGTTGTATCGGGGCTGCTCTTGTTGTATCGGTGTTGCTCTTGTTGTATCGGTGTTGCTCTTGTTGTATCGGTGCTGCTCTTGTTGTATCGGTGCTGCTCTTCTTGTATCGGTGCTGTTCTTGTTGTATCAGGGCTGCTCTTGTTGTATCGGTGTTGCTCTTGTTGTATCGGTGTTGCTCTTGTTGTATCGGTGTTGCTCTTGTTGTATCGGTGTTGCTCTTGTTGTATCGGGGCTGCTCTTGTTGTATCGGTGTTGCTCTTGTTGTATCGGTGTTGCTCTTGTTATATCGGTGCTGCTCTTGTTGTATCGGTGCTGCTCTTGTTGTATCAGTGCTGATCTTGTTGTATAGGTGCTGCTCTTGTTGTATCGGTGCTGCTCTTGTTGTATCGGTGTTGCTCTTGTTGTATCGGTGCTGCTCTTGTTGTATCGGTGCTTCTCTTGTATCGGTGTTGCTCTTGTTGTATCGGTGCTGCTCTTGTTGTATCGGTGCTGCTCTTGTTGTATCGGTGCTGCTCTTGTTGTATTGGGGCTGCTCTTGTTGTATCGGTGGTGCTCTTGTTGTATCAGTGCTGCTCTTGTTGTATCGGTGTTGCTTTTGTTGTATCGGTGCTGCTCTTGTTGTATCGGTGCTGCTCTTGTTGTATCGGTGCTGCTCTTGCTGTATTGGTGCTGCTCTTGTTGTATCGGTGCTGCTCTTGTTGTATCGGTGCTGCTCTTGTATCAGTGCTGCTCTTGTTGTATCGGTGTTGCTCTTGTTGTATTGGTGCTGCTCTTGCTGTATCGGTGCTGCTCTTGTTGTATCGGTGCTGCTCTTGTTGTATTGGTGCTGCTCTTGTTGTATCGGTGCTGCTCTTGTATCAGTGCTGCTCTTGTTGTATCGGTGTTGCTCTTGTTGTATTGGTGCTGCTCTTGCTGTATCGGTGCTGCTCTTGTTGTATCGGTGCTGCTCTTGTTGTATTGGTGCTGCTCTTGCTGTATCGGTGCTGCTCTTGTTGTATCGGGGCTGCTCTTGTTGTATCGGTATGTCCCATTCTAGTTTATGGGAGGTTAGTAAGCAGGCAGTGGCAGTCCATTACTAGGTTCCTACTGAACGGGCAGTGCACAGCACAGGAGGCCACTAAGAGGACCTTCTGTGGATCTTCTGGATCTGGGGATCTATGTGTTGAAGGGGCTCGGGAAGGGGGTGAAATTTAGTCAAGATGAAAAAAGACCAAAAGAAAAAAATATTAAAAAATCATTTAAAAACCTGTAAATATATGGCCCCAAACCCACCACTGATTAACCACTTAAGGACCGGAAGGGTTTGCCCCTTAATGACCAGGCCATTTTTTGTGATTCAGCACTGCGTCACTTTAAATGACAATTGCGCGGTCGTGCAACACTGTAACCAAACAAAACTCACGTCCTTTTTTTCACACAAATAGAGATTTCTTTTGGTGGTATTTGATCACCTTGGTGGTTATTTTTTGAGCTATAAACAGAAAAAGGCCGACAATTTTGAAAAAAAAACCTGTATGTTTTACTTTTTGCTATAATAAATATCCCCCCAAAAAATGTAAAAAAAAAAACTTCTTCCTCAGTTTAGGCCGATATGTATTCTTCTACATATTTTTGGTAAAAAAAATTGCAATAAGCGTATATTGATTGGTTTGCACAAAAGTTATTTCGTCTATAAAATAGGGGGTAGATTTATGGCATTTTTATTATTTTCTATGTTTTACTAGTAATGGCGGTGATTTTTAGCGGGACTGCGACATTGCGGAGGACAGATCGGACACTTTTGACACTTTTTTGGAACCATTGACATTTATACAGCGATCAGAGCTATAAAAAATGCACTGATTACTATATAAATGTCACTGGCAGGGAAGGAGTTAACACTAGGGGGTGATCAAGGGGTTAAGTGTTCCCTAGGGAGGTGTTTCTAACTGTGGGGGTGGGGGGGGGACTGACTGGGAGTACAGAGTGATCGCTGATCACTAGGAACAGACAATCTCTCTCACCTGCCCTGTCAGAACGGGGATCTGTTTGTTGACAGCCATGAGCATCGGCTCCCCGTCACGCCTGCTGTAGCTCTTAAAAGGACCACCCTACAGCTACGGTGATTTGATGGAAACGAGCCGACTTGCCGCTGTATAATGACGGTGGCTGGTCGGCAAGTAGTTAAGAGGAAGGCAAAAAATCCTTAGAAAGTAGTTTTCTTTGTATCCCAAACAATTCCTGTGGCAGTTGTGGCTGAAATCTTTCTTTATCTACCTGACCTTGGCTTGGTATCCAAAAGCCCCTAAATTTCCACTTCTTAATAAGTGATTAAACATTACTGACTGGCATATTTAAAGCTTTGGATATCTTTTTATCCTTTCCAATCTTTGTAAAGTTCCATTTCCTTGTTACGCAGCTCTCTTGACTGTTCTTTTCTACCTCCTCATGGCTCAGTGTCTAGCTTGCTTAGTGCATCCATGTGAGAGCTAACAAACTCATTTATACACAGACACTAATTGTGATTTAAAAAGCCACAAATGTGGGAAATTAATCTTTAATTGTCATTTTAACCCGTGTGTGCCACATTCTGTGTCTGTACCAAGGCCAAACATTCCAGGGTATGTAGACTTTTTATCAGGGCCATTTGGGTGATTTCTGTTATCATTGTGATTTAAAAAGGATCCAAAAAACTATGTGATAATAAATGGCTTCATGTGATTGCTATCCTTAAATAAAAGAGAGTTTTTTGGCACGATCGGTCATATTTTCAATATTAATGCCAAAACGTCACAATTTCTGCCAGGGTATGCAAACATATGAGCACGACTGTATTACCGATACATAAGCTTGGATGAAGGGGGATTGCTGAGCCCCTGAAATGTGTTGGACTTTCTACATCAAATAAACATTTTTATTCAACAATTCAAACTGTTGTGATGCTCTCATTCTTCTTATACCTTAGTGCTATATCTGAGGGTCCTTGTTGGTACCTCAACTGATGGAGAACAACCTCTGAAGACTCAATCTGTGTCCTCAGATCATATCACACATTTAAGTTGAACGCACCTACACTCCACATGTAACATATCATGGCCGTCTGTAGGTCGGGTCCGGATAACAATGAGAAATTTAGGCTTCGCTGACTTTATTCTCTTTCCTCTGGAAAAGTCTCCAATCTCCTTTCAGATCTCACAGATGTCCATTATCACTCTTGTTGCTTTTCAACCACCTTTTTCATCAACCTCTTGTTGACCAACATTACACGGTTGGCACCCTGTGACTGGGAAAATACTAGTTTTTGCCCCTGAACAAACATATCTAGTCCCCATAATCCCAAAATAAAAAAAAAAAAAACCTTTATAACTTTATTTATACAAACTGGAGAAAAGAAAATGGAAAAAAAAATGAATTTAACCAAAGTCTTTTTTAGTTACCTAGAAAAAAATAGATTAAACCTGATTGGCCACAATGATAAAAAGATTCTGTTTTCTTTCCAGCTATTAGACCACCATTCAAACCATCAGGATTTGCACCTGAATCGGAGCCAAAGACGCACAGGACCCTTTTCCAGTCCAGTCCGTGGCCGTCCCGGTGCTGTGTGAACTGGCTCCATCAAGAGCCCGTCACAGTCTCCTATCATGTGAACTGGATGTGGGGAAACCCTCATTCAATTCGCATCAGTGTGAACCCAACCTCAAAGTTATTTTAAGCACTTTATCCTTACATTTGGTTTTCTATAGTGACCTCTCATGGTGACGTTCCTCAACTCCTGGTTTGGGTGGTGGAGCAGTACTTAGCATGGTGACATCTACTGCATCCTTGGGACTACAACTCCCATGGAGTTCTGTGTACATTCTGACCTGCTCGTGTCGAGTGTGTCTCATATTTGTCATACTTTCCTGTGCACCTTACACCATGATGTTCATGTTGGTAAGAAAGAGAGAGAATATTATAAATGCATTAGAGCACAAGCCAGCGATGGCCTCAAGTACAAATATAAGAAAACACATATCAGGCGTGTAATAAGACATGCCTGACAAAGGGGTCCTGTGTGGCTCAGAAACATTGCACTACACATAGGTGTGCGCAGCCTTTTGCATTAGGGTGTGCACCCCAAAGCTCCAACACATTTGCGTTTGACATACCAGCCTCTTCCCCACTCTCCATCCTAAAACATTGGGAGGAAGGGGGAGCAAGGGAGCACATGGGGACACGGGCAAAAGAAGGAAGAGGAACAGGGAAAGGATGGGTGGCGAGGTGGCGGGGTGGCATATATCAGTACCGATTCCTCTATATTGTACTCCTGTAGAAGCTGAATGTTGACAAAAGGGAGAGGAGAAGAAGCCTACTTTCAGCTGCTGCAGGAGGAAAATACAGATCGGATCCACTAAATTCCACCCGCCACCTCTCCTTTCTAGGTTCTGAGGGTCGGCAAGGAAGGATTGCGATTTACCTGTCACCTGCCCACCATTGACAGGTTGCCAACCCCAGGATTAGGGTGTGCCCAGGCACACCTGGCACACACCTTGTGCATGCCTATGGCACTACATCGTTTTGTTATGTGATCTTTCTTGAATAAAAAAAAAGTTTGGATAAAATTGACGATCCTTGGTGTGCTGGCCAATATCTACATATCATACAGGTTCCAGTATCCAGCTGGTGGTTGCTGCAGCATCCAGTACCTTAAGAGCTCATTCCAGGAATGTGTGCAATGGGAATATGGACTGTGGGTGTGATATCAGGGGCTCTTAACAGACCTCTGATGTTTCATCTTTAAAACAGAGAAATGAGATTGAGGACACGGCCCACAATCTCCATCTCTACAGCCTCAGCTGCACAGAGTGAATGGACAGAAAAAGCTCCATACAGAGCTTCCTGTTCATTAACAAAATAATGCATAGTAAACACAGTTCACTATGCGGATCACTGACTATTCATTAAGACAAAGGGAGAGCCGGTAAATTACACATTTCTCCACTCTCCATCCAGAAAGCATCCCCCACAGCAGCCGGGAAGGAGAGAGGAGGGGGGAACAGGGCAGCACTGTGGGGGATGGGGGGTCAAAGAGTATACAGGGGCAGCAGCTGGTGGATAGTGGGGGGGGCGGCATATAGAGCAACCGTTCCCCTTCAAGGAAAATGAGGGGGATTGGTTCCTCTATATGCCACCCCTCCTATCCAGGTGTACAGGGGGCTGCACGGGAAACCTGGAGCATGCAATTGTGACCCCTGCAACTCCTGTACATATGCCCCTGCTGGTTGGATGGGATGAGTGACAGTGTTGGGGAGGGGGGTGAGTCACAGTGCTGCGGGGATGGGATGAGTGAGATTGTGGGGGGGGGGTGGGATGAGTGCTGGGGGGGATGAGTGTCAGTGGTGGAGGGGGGAGGGATGAGTTCCAGTGTCGGGGGGTTGGATCAGTGTCAGTGGTGGGGGGGAGGGATGAGTGCCAGTGCTGGGGGGATGAGTGGCAGTGGTGGGTGGAGGGATGAGTGCCAGTGCTGGGGGGGAAAGAGTGGCAGTGGTGGGGGGAGGGATGAGTGTCAGTGCTGGGGGGATGAGTGGCAGTGGTGGGGGGAGGGATGAGTGCCAGTACTTGGGGGATGAGTGGCAGTGGTGGGGGGAGGGATGAGTGCCAGTGCTTGGGGGCATGAGTGGCAGTGGTGGAGGGGGGGAGGGATGAGTAGCAGTGCTGGGGGGTGGGATTAGTGTCAGTGGTGGGGGGAAGGGATGAGTGCCAGTTCTGGGGAGGGATGAGTGGCAGTGGTGGGGGGGAGGGATGAGTGCCAATGCTGGGGGGATGCAGTGGCTGGGTGTGAGGGATGAGTGCCAGTGCTGGGGGGATGAGTGGCAGTGGTGGGGCGGAGGGATGAGTGCCAGTGCTGGGGGGAATGAGTGGCAGTGGTGGGGCGGAGGGATGAGTGCCAGTGCTGGGGGGGATGAGTGGCAGTAGTGGGAGGAGGGATGAGTGCCAGTGCTGGGGGGCATGAGTGGCAGTGGTGGAGGGGGGGAGGGATGAGTGGCAGTGCTGGGGAGGTGGGATCAGTGTCAGTGGTGGGGGGAAGGGATGAGTGCCAGTTCTGGGGAGGGATGAGTGGCAGTGGTGGGGGGGAGGGTTGAGTGCCAGTGCTGGGGGGTTGCAGTGGCTGGGGGGGAGGGATGAGTGCCAGTGCTGGGGGGATGAGTGGCAGTGGTGGGGCGGAGGGATGAGTGCCAGTGCTGTGGGGAATGAGTGGCAGTGGTGGGGCGGAGGGATGAGTGCCAGTGCTGGGGGGGATGAGTGGCAGTAGTGGGAGGAGGGATGAGTGCCAGTGCTGGGGGGATGAGTGGCAGTGGTGGGGGAAGGGATGAGTGCCAGTGCTAGGGGGATGAGTAGCAGTGGTGGGGGGAAGGGATGAGTGCCAGTGCTGGGGGGATGAGTGGCAGTGGTGGGGGGAGGGATGAGTGCCAGTGCTGGGGGGATGAGTGGCAGTGGTGGGGGGAGGGATGAGTGGCAGTGCTAGAGGGATGAGTGGCAGTGGTGAGGGGAGGGATGAGTGCCAGTCCTGTGGGGATGAGTGGCAGTGGTAGGGGGAGGGATGAGTGCCAGTGCTGGGGGGATGAGTGGCAGTGGTGGGGGGAGGGATGAGTGCCAGTCCTGGGGGGATGAGTGGCAGTGGTGGGGGAGGGATGAGTGCCAGTGCTGGGGGGATGAATGGCAGTGGTGGGGGGAGGGATGAGTGCCAGCCCTGGGGGATGAGTGGCAGTGGTGGGGGGAGGGATGAGTGCCATTGCTGGGGGGATGAGTGGCAGTGGTGGGGGGAGGGATGAGTGCCATTGCTGGGGGGATGAGTGGCAGTGGTGGGGGGAGGGATGAGTGTCAGTGCTGGGGGGATGAGTGGCAGTGGTGGGGGGATGAGTGGCAGTGGTGGGGGGAGGGATGAGTGCCAGTGCTGGGGGGATGAGTGGCAGTGGTGGGAGGGATGAGTGCCAGTCCTGGGGGGATGAGTGGCAGTGGTGGGGGGAGGGATGAGTGCCAGTGCTGGGGGGGGATGAGTGCCAGTGCTGGGGGGATGAGTGGCAGTGGTGGGGGGGATGAGTGGCAGTACTGAGGGGTGGGATGGAATTAACGGTGGTGGTGGTGGTGGGGACTGGGTTCATTGGCAGTGCTGGGTGCAAGGATCAGAGACACTTACTTGCTGTCAGTGTCCACTCAGTTTCCTTGCATTGCTCCGTGTCTCTTTCAGCTCCCTCCGCTCCACCTCTCTCTACTTACATCTGTTAGGGGATGGGGTCTCCTCACACAGCGGCCGCAACCTCCTGCAGCTCCTCCCCCATTACTGTACTGGGTCAGCTGGCACTCTTCTAGATTCAGCTCCCCAACTGCACACCCCATCATCAACCTGCGGCTGCAAATGGAATGGGCAGACCCTGTTCTGGCCCGAGCGTAACTAGAGAAGTCAGCGGGCCCCCCCACAATGGCAGAACACCAGGGCTCAGTCGCAAGTGCGACTCTGGTAGTTCCGCCACTGGAGACCACAGGAAACATTGGTGATTAGTCCTTTGTCCTTAGTTTGTCTTTTTTGGCCACAACTTCCACAGTACAGGTCCTCTCTAAGTCTCCATGATTTGAAGGATCTGACAATGCTTTGAAAGTGCCCTTGTCCTCTATAATATTCTATAACACTGTCTATCACCGGTGTCCAACTCACAACTTCTGAGATTGCAAATGGTCACAGCTCAGGTAAGAGCTATTTAGATTAAGTGATTTGGTTTTTATATCAACTGTAAAGCACACGCAGTTTCCACCCATTGGAATCACAATGACCATAGCAGTCTCATTGTTAGGGGGAGTGATGGAGTTGGAGGACGTTACGTTAGGCAAAGTGGATCCAAGTGTTTTATCGGAGAACTCTCCATTCCTCATTAGCTGTCCATGAGAGGTGTGTATTAGGATGTTGGTTGGAAAAATACAGATGATTGTATATAGAAGGTACACACCATTTATATTTTACACTAGTAGTAGTACTATTTAGAGGTGTGAGGACTCATTACCTTTTTTCCATAAATACGGAAATTAGGCCAAGCATCATTTATATCACAAATGTAACAGGAAAACTTCTTTAGTTAAAACGTATCTCCACCCAAAAGTGGAACCTCCTCTTATCTGCTTCCTCCCCCTTCCACATTTGGCACGGGTACCTGTTTTTGATAGGTACCCTTGCCCACTTCTGGGAGACTGTGCCCCGGCTGTACCTCCCTCTTTCTTCCTCTGCCTCCAGGTCAGTTAGAAAGCGCAGCGCATTTCACGCATGCGCAGTAGGGAGCCGGTTCTGAAGCCAAAAGGCTTCACTGCCGGTTTCTCTTACCACGAATTGCGAGAGCCGATCCAAAATCGGTGCCAACATGGTTGGATCCTAATATTAAGTGTCCTAATATTAAAAGTCAACTGCTACAGTATTTATAGCTGTTGACTTTTATTCTTTTAGCAGGGGGGGGGGGGGGGAACTCATATTATCTACATAATTTACATAATTTGCTTTTCAGTTTTGGGTTTCCATGGATTAAAATGAGACATTGAAGAGTTGGGTACATCAGAGCAATTATCCAGGAACACAATACAAAAGTAGCATTTTGGAATGAAGTCAATAAAGCTGACATACCTAGAAGAAAAAAAGTCAAATCCAGGACAAGTCTCATTATCATTATCCTGGTGGCCCGGATGTGTCCCTGGAGCTGAGATGACATTAGGTGAGAGTCACTGAGGTTTATCCTCCAGACGTGTCTCAGCAGTGATGTGACACATTGACCGATGCAGAAACAAGTCAGAGTGATAGGAAGAATACATCCAAAGAATGAGTTATACATGGAGAAACTAAAATTTATACTAAAGTCATAAACATTTGCAATTGGTAACAAAGTTGTATTTTGTATAGGATTGACTTCTGTTAACCAGGAAGGTGGCAAAGTGATGATGATTGAGCCAAGAACTGACCCCACTATGAGCTGAGCAACAGAAGACAGGAACTTGGCTTTCATCCTCAGAAGATAAGTATGGGAAAAGTTCACCAATCGGACAAAGTAGAATATGGAGAGCCAAGCGCTGTTCCAGACACTGGCATAGAAGAAAGAGTACTCTAGGGTAAGCAGTGCTAATAGTACATTCTTACCAAGGTGGATGAACATCATAAGAGTGTTCAGCATGTCAACGAATGACAGACAGCCCTGCAGGAAAATATTGGTAAGCGCTATAGACATTTGGATTTGGTCACAGACAACAGAATTTCTGCTATTCTTCCATTGTAACAAATACAAAATCAGAAGTAAAGAATTGATCATTGTCCCGGATAGACCCGTGAGAAGTGAACAAACACATTTGAATATTTCCAGAGCTGTGATCATCTTAGAAGAAGGAAGAGTGTTTGTTGGGTTCTCCTTCTACAGAGATAAGCTGAATAAAATAATAGTACAGACTAGGGATGAGCTTCGTGTTCGAGTCGAACCCATGTTCGACTCGAACATCGGCTGTTCGATCGTTCGCCGAATTGCGAACGTTATGGGCCGTTCGCGCTAAATTCGTGTGGCGCGTCACGGCCCATAATTCACTGCGGCATCGCAGTGCATTGCTGGCTGATGATTGGCCAAGCATGCACTATGACCCGCATGCTTGGCCAATCACAGCGCCGTCAGTAGAGAGAGCTGTAATTGGCCAAAGCCAGGGTGGCTTTGGCCAATTATGGCTCAGGGGATTTAGTACACACCCCACACTATATAAGGCCGCCTGCACGGCGGCCCTGTGTAGTGTGTGTTCCGGTGTGCTGAGAGATAGAGAGAGAGAGAGACAGTGTCATTTGATTTGAGTTAGATAGATTAGGCAGAACAGTCAGTCAGTTAGCTGCACTTACAGTGTATTGTGTATATATATATGCATCCCAGGTGTTGCATATATATATATACACTGTATTCAGTTTAGCTAGATCCGTTCCTGTTATCTTCTATCTAGACTATTTACATTTAATGCAGTGCGTCCTGCTCACAGTGTTCAGCTAGATCCGTTCCTGCTATTTACATTTAGTGCAGTGCGTCCTGCTCACAGTGTTCAGCTAGATCCGTTCCTGCTATTTACATTTAGTGCAGTGCGTCCTGCTCACAGTGTTCAGCTAGATCCGTTCCTGCTACTTACATTTAGTGCAGTGCGTCCTGCTCACAGTGTTCAGCTAGATCCGTTCCTGCTATTTACATTTAGTGCAGTGCGTCCTGCTCACAGTGTTCAGCTAGATCCGTTCCTGCTATTTACATTTAGTGCAGTGCGTCCTGCTCACAGTGTTCAGCTAGAGCCGTTCCTGCTATTTACATTTAGTGCAGTGCGTCCTGCTCACAGTGTTCAGCTAGATCCGTTCCTGTTATCTTCTAGACTATTTACATTTAGTGCAGTGCGTCCTGCTCAAAGTGTTCAGCTAGATCCGTTCCTGCTATTTACATTTAGTGCAGTGCGTCCTGCTCACAGTGTTCAGCTAGATCCGTTCCTGCTATTTACATTTAGTGCAGTGCGTCCTGCTCACAGTGTTCAGCTAGATCCGTTCCTGTTATTTACATTTAGTGCAGTGTGTCCTGCTCACAGTGTTCAGCTAGATCCGTTCCTGTTATCTTCTAGACTATTTACATTTAGTGCAGTGCGTCCTGCTCACAGTGTTCAGCTAGATCCGTTCCTGCTATTTACATTTAGTGCAGTGCGTCCTGCTCACAGTGTTCAGCTAGAGCCGTTCCTGCTATTTACATTTAGTGCAGTGCGTCCTGCTCACAGTGTTCAGCTAGATCCGTTCCTGTTATCTTCTAGACTATTTACATTTAGTGCAGTGCGTCCTGCTCACAGTGTTCAGCTAGATCCATTCCTGCTATTTACATTTAGTGCAGTGCGTCCTGCTCACAGTGTTCAGCTAGATCCGTTCCTGTTATCTTCTAGACTATTTACATTTAGTGCAGTGCGTCCTGCTCACAGTGTTCAGCTAGATCCGTTCCTGTTATCTTCTAGACTATTTACATTTAGTGCAGTGCGTCCTGCTCACAGTGTTCAGCTAGATCCGTTCCTGTTATCTTCTAGACTATTTACATTTAGTGCAGTGCGTCCTGCTCACAGTATTCAGCTAGATCCGTTCCTGTTATCTTCTAGACTATTTACATTTAGTGCAGTGCGTCCTGCTCACAGTGTTCAGCTAGATCCGTTCCTGCTATTTACATTTAGTGCAGTGCGTCCTGCTCACAGTGTTCAGCTAGATCCGTTCCTGTTATCTTCCTACTGACAGGCAGGCTTGTCTGGTTACAGTATATAAAGCTACCTGAAGAAAATTACAGGTGTTCTATTTGATCCTATTAGTACCACGGTCAGGCAGCTAGACTATTTACATTTAGTACAGTGCGTCCTGCTCACAGTGTACAGCTAGATCCGTTCCTGTTATCTTCCTACTGACAGGCAGGCTTGTCTGGTTACAGTATATAAAGCTACCTGAAGAAAATTACAGGTGTTCTATTTGATCCTATTAGTACCACGGTCAGGCAGCTAGACTATTTACATTTAGTACAGTGCGTCCTGCTCACAGTGTTCAGCTAGATCCGTTCCTGTTATCTTCCTACTGACAGGCAGGCTTGTCTGGTTACAGTATATAAAGCTACTTGAAGAAAATTACAGGTGTTCTATCCCAGCTTAGTGCAGCTACAGGCCATTAGTATGTCTGGAAGGCCAAGAAGGAGAGGCAGACAGTCACAAGCCAATAAGAGAGGGCAAGCAGGCTCTGTGTCTAGTGCTGGTCGTGGAGACGGTGCATCCTCATCAGCACGTGGCCATGGGACACGCTTGGCCTTTTTTTCGGCAGCTGGCCGTGTTGAGCCGCAACATGCGGAAGACTTGGTCGAGTGGATGACCAAGCCGTCCTCATCCTCCTCATCCTCTCTCACCCATGCCCAGGGTGCTTTGTCTGGCAAAGCAGCGGCCTCTTCCCTCAGCTCAATGTCATCAGTGACTCCTTCCCTAGCTCCACCATGTCCTCATGAGGATTCCCTCGAACTGTTTGACCACAGTGTTGGGTACATGCTCCAGGAGGATGCCCAGTGTTTGGAAGGCTCTGATGACGATACTGAGCTCGATGAAGGCAGTAACATGAGCACGGACAGAGGGGGTGCCCAAGAAGGACAGCAATCTGGCAGTCATGCTCCCCCTGCTGCAGCATACTGCCAGGTTTGCTCCAGTGATGAGGAGGGAGGGGATGATGAGGTCACTGACTCAACGTGGGTGCCTGATAGGAGAGAGGAGGAGGAGGAGGAGGAGGAGGCGGCGGCACATCACCAACGAGGCAGGATGCCCTCCAGGGGCCAGCCTAAGGGCAGCACATTGACTGCATCACACCCCAAAGCTCCACATGTGCAGGGCGCTGCAGTCTCTGCGCGTTATTCAAAAAGTTCTTTGGTGTGGGCCTTTTTTGAGACGAGTGCATCAGATCGCACCGCTGCTATTTGCAACATATGTCTCAAGCGTATCTCGCGTGGCCAAAACATCTCCCGCTTGGGTACCACATGCTTGACCAGACATATGTTGACCTGCCATGCAGTTCGTTGGCAAGCGTATCTAAAAGACCCACATCAAAGAACAAAGAGGATCTCTCCTTGCTTCTCATCAGCTGAGATTTCCAACCCCACTAGACCTTCAGTCCTCTCTGAGACCTGCAGTGAGAGGAATGAAGGTGTAGAATTAGGTGTGTCACAGCCAAGTACTTGTGGGCAATCTGCTTTTGGTACACCGACGTCAGATTGTACCAGGCAAATTTCCCTGCCCCAGCTGCTGCACCGCCGAAAGAAGTTTGCTCCCAGCCATCCACATGCCCAGCGGTTGAATGCTAGCTTGGCAAAATTGCTAGCACTTCAACTGCTGCCTTTTCAGTTGGTAGACTCTGCCCCCTTCCGTGAGTTTGTGGAATGTGCGGTTCCTCAGTGGCAGGTACCCAAACGCCACTTTTTCTCACGGAAGGCGATTCCGGCTCTCTACCGGCATGTGGAAGGCAATGTCCATGCCTCGCTGGACAGGGCGGTCAGCGGTAAGGTGCATATTACCGCTGACTCATGGTCCAGCAGGCATGGACAGGGACGTTACCTAAGTTTCACGGCGCATTGGGTGACTCTGCTGGCAGCTGGGAAGGATGCAGGACAAGGTGCAGTAGTGTTGGAGGTTGTTCCGCCACCACGCCTCCAAAATGCTGATTGTGACACACCTCTCTCCTCCACCCCCTCCTCTTCTTCTTCCTCCATGGCCTCTTCCTCGGAACCAGCGGTGCTCCGTAGGCGTTCAAGGGGCTACGCAAGTACGCAGGCCAAAAGATGCCATGCGGTGCTTGAGCTGGTGTGCTTGGGGGACAGGAGCCACACTGGGGCAGAGGTTCTGTCAGCTCTGCAGGGGCAGGTTCAGAGGTGGTTGACGCCACGCCAACTTAAGGCAGGAATGGTGGTTTGCGACAATGGCACCAACCTCCTCTCTGCCCTCCGACAGGGACAAATGACCCATGTGCCCTGTTTGGCTCACGTCCTTAACTTGGTGGTGCAGCGGTTCTTGGGCAGGTACCCGGGCTTACAGGATGTCCTGAGGCAGGCCAGGAAAGTCTGTGTGCATTTCCGCCGGTCATATAATGCCAGTGCTCGGCTGACGGACCTCCAAAAGGAGTTTAACCTGCCCAAGAACCGCCTAATCTGTGACATGCCCACCAGGTGGAACTCAACGTTGGCCATGCTGCAGCGGCTGCACACGCAGCAGAGGGCCATCAATGAGTACCTGTGCGACTATGGCACCAGGACAGGGTCAGGGGAGCTTGTTTTTTTTTCCCCACGCCAGTGGGCCATGATCAGGGATGCATGCACTGTCCTGTCACCATTCGAGGAGGCCACGAGGATGGTGAGCAGTGACAGTGCATGCATCAGTGACACTGTCCCCCTTGTCCACCTGTTGGAGCACACGCTGCGTGGAATAATGGACAGGGCACTTGAGGCAGAACAGAGGCAGGAAGAGGAGGACTTCCTTAGCTCTCAAGGCCCCCTTTATCCAGACAGTGTTCCTGCGTGCCCGCCGATCACACAGGAAGAGGACGAGGAGGAAGAGGAGGAGGAGGAAGATTGTGTCAGTATGGAGGTGGAGCCTGGCACTCAGCATCAGCAGCAGTCTTTAAGGGATCAGTCCCAAGAAACACATGGACTTGTACGTGGCTGGGAGGAGGTGGCTGCGGACCATGTCGTTCTTAGTGACCCAGAGGACTCCGGACCGAATGCCTCAGCAAACCTACGCTGCATGGCCTCCCTGATCCTGCAAAGCCTGCGTAAGGATCCTCGTATTCGTGGTATCAAGGAGAAGGACCAATACTGGCTGGCAACCCTCCTTGATCCACGTTACAAGGGTAAGGTTGCGGACCTTATCTTGCCATCGCAGAGGGAGCAGAGGATGAAACATCTTCGGGAGGCCTTGCAGAAAGGTCTGTGCAACGCGTTCCCAGAGACTGGGAGGTTACAAACTCCTGTTTCTGGACAACGTGTTGCTGAGGCTTCGGTCAGTCAAAGAAGGAGCGGTGGAGAAGGTGGCCGTCTGACCGATGCGTTCAGACAATTTTTTGGTCCGCAGCCCCAAGGTATGATCGGTTCCAGCAACCATCGCCAGCGTCTGTTTTACATGGTGCAGGAATACCTAGGGGCAAGATCAGACTTGGACACCTTTCCCACCGAAAATCCTCTGGGTTACTGGGTCTTGAGGATGGATCACTGGCCAGAGCTTGCACAGTATGCAATTGAGCTACTGGCCTGTCCTGCATCCAGCGTTCTTTCGGAACGCACATTCAGTGCTGCTGGAGGCGTGGTAACCGATCACAGGGTGCGTCTGTCCACCGACTCGGTCGATCGGCTGACCTTCATAAAAATGAATGAGTCTTGGATCACCACCAGCTACCAAGCACCTGATGCTGATGTAACCGAATAATTTTTTTTGAAATCTCAGATCCCTTCAAAGACTGCCTATGCTGATGCTGAGTGACTATCCCTGAGTAATTATCCTCTTCCTCCTCAATCATCACGCTGATAGCTTGTAAGAACATTTTTGGTTCTGGGCGCCACCACCAGTGCCTAAGGCACAATTTTTCAGCCCCTGTTTAACAGGGGCGTGTAATTACAATTTTTGATGTAATACTTTGCAGCAGGGCTTGTTCCTGCATTCCAACTAGAGTGTCTGTGAGGGGTTGCAGTGTTGTGGCACCAGCACCAGTGCCTAAGGCCCAATTTTTCTGCCCCTGTCTAACAGGGGCGTGTAATTACAATTTTTGATGCAATACTTTGCAGCAGGGCTCGTTCCTGCGTTCCAACTAGAGTGTCTGTGAGGGGTTGCAGTGTTGTGGCACCAGCACCAGTGCCTAAGGCCCAATTTTTCTGCCCCTGTCTAACAGGGGCGTGTAATTACAATTTTTGATGCAATACTTTGCAGCAGGGCTCGTTCCTGCGTTCCAACTAGAGTGTCTGTGAGGGGTTGCAGTGTTGTGGCACCAGCACCAGTGCCTAAGGCCCAATTTTTCTGCCCCTGTCTAACAGGGGTGTGTAATTACAATTTTTGAAGCAATACTTTGCAGCAGGGCTCGTTCCTGCGTTCCAACTAGAGTGTCTGTGAGGGGTTGCAGTGTTGTGGCACCAGCACCAGTGCCTAAGGCCTAATTTTTCAGCTCCTGTTCAACAGGGGCATGTAATTACAATTCTTGATCTAATATTTCACAGCAGGGCCCTGTGAGGGCTTACAGTGTTGTGGCCACAGCAACACCTAAGGCCCAAATTTCTGCTGAGTATATAGGGCAGGACCCTACTTTCAAACATCTAACTTACAAACGACTCCTACTTGCAAACGGAAGGAGACAACAGGAAGTGAGATGAAATCTACCCCTAGGAAGGGAAATTCTCTCCTGTAAGAGTTAATATGGGAAAACAATTTCTCCTTTCCACTGATGCTTTCCAATCCTTGTTCCACAAAAAAACCCAAATTTTCAAAAAACATTTTTCATTGGGACAAAAAAGTGAGGTGAAATCTTCTGAAGAGGAGGAAAGACAGCAAAACAAATGTCACAGGGGTGATAACCCTTCCCTATGTTTTCCAAAAAGCTTAGCAAAGATTTTTTGGCTGGAGCTAAACACGTTAAAAATGTTCAAAATTACAAACAGATTCTACTTAACAACAAACCTACAGTCCCTGTCTTGTTTGCACCGCCTGTATACTGCTGTTCAGAGTATATAGGGCCTGGTGGCCCCACACCTTTCCTTATTTTAATTTGGGTGCGGGGTTCCCCTTAATATCCATACAAGACCCAAAGGGCCTGGTAATGGACTGGGGGGTACCCATGCCGTTTGTCTCACTGATTTTCATCCATATTACCGGGACCCGACATTACATTAAACCCGCAAGCAGTTTTAAATGAGATTTTTTTCCTTTAAAAATGACATTTGGTGCAGGGACTGTTCTAAACATGGGAAACACGCGTCACTTTACAGGCATACTATAGACACCCCCCAGGTACGATATTTAAAGGAATATTTCACTTTTTTTTTTTTACTTTAAGCATCATTAAAATCACTGCTCCCGAAAAAACGGCCGTTTTTAAAAGTTTTTTTTGCATTGATACATGTCCCCTGGGGTAGGACCCGGGTCCCCAAACCCTTTTTAGGACAATACCATGCAAATTAGCCTTTAAAATGAGCACTTTTGATTTCGAACGTTCGAGTCCCATAGACGTCAATGGGGTTCTAACGTTCGTGCGAACTTTCGGTCCGTTCGCGGGTTCTGGTGCGAACCGAACCGGGGGGTGTTCGGCTCATCCCTAGTACAGACATAAAGTGAAATCTGTCAAAAGAGATTCAGACGTATTATGGAACCCAAATCTCTCCAGGATCTGGTTGCCGGGTTTGATAACATCTCATCAGGTTTCATATGAAATAATTTGCTTCCTCTGATCCTTGTTCAGTTTGTACCGGAAAGCTCAGGAACATATTCAAAAGAAATAAACCACATTCTATAAAAAATATGCTCAGCCCCGTTTTGCATATTGCATCTGCCTTGTGTCTGGGATGACAAGAATCATGAAGGTTTATTAACCAGTTAAAGACCGGCATGTTAAACCCCTTTCTGCCCCGGCCATTCTCCATCTTTCAGCATTATCATGCTTTCAATGACAATTACTCAGCAATGCAACACTGTACCCAAATAATTTTTATATATTTTTCTGAGACAGATAGAGGATTTATGTTACTGTTTAAACATAATCACCACTGAGTTTTTGTTTTTGTTATATATATAAAGAAAAAAAAGACTGAAACTTTTGGAGAAAAAAAAAAAATTTCTTAGTTTATGCTATAAAACTTTGCAAAAAAAATCCTTCTTCATGCATTTAGGACAAAATGTATTAGTTTGGTAAAAATAACCCACATCAGTGTATATCATTTAGTCTGTGTGAAAGTTATAGTCCACAATATATTTGAAAGTTGATCGATCTTGATAAATGACTGGCCCATTTTTTGAGGCCTTGAAATGCCAGGAGAGTAAAAATAACCTCAAATATTACCCCTTTTTTTTTTGGCCAATCATCAGCCAGCAATGCACTGCGATGCCGCAGTGAATTATGGGCCTTGACGCGCCACACGAATTTGGCGCAAACGGCCCATATCGTTCGCAATTCGGCGAACGGGCGAACAGACGATGTTCGAGTCGAACATGGGTTCGACTCGAACACGAAGCTCATCCCTATTGATAAAGTCCTTAATATTTATATCATTTTGATTACTGTAATAAAAATAATAAATGTGTCTGTTTATGTAATTAGAATTTATAAATATCAGCATTATAATAAATGTAACCTATAATGATGTTGTTACATTTTATTATACTTTATTAGACAGTCTACGGTGTACAGATACTGAAATATATTAGCTTCAGTCCTAAGTCCCCCCATCCTCCAACTATGGTTCTTGTGAGGCTTCCAGGGGCAATTCAGGGGGATGAGCCTCAGTCCTCATGCCCCTTCCTCCATCATCCATGTGAGGCTTCCATAGACAGTTTAGACCACACCAGGACCCCATAACATATATGTATAGACATTACAACCATTGGAGGGTGATGTGTATTGAGGGGCCCTCTACAGACTTTACCAGGGCCCCATAGCTTCTATATAAGGACAATACAACCATCAGAGGGCACTGTGTACATAGGGGCCCTCTTTAGACTTCACCAAGGCCCCATAGCTTCTATATAAGGCAAATAGAAACATCAGAGGTCACTGTGTACATAGGGGCCCTCTTCAGACTGCACCAGTGCCTTGTAACTTCTATATAAAGACGATAAAACTATTGGAGGTCTTTGTTTACTGCGGGGCCCTCTTCAGACTGCACCAGGGCCACTTAGGATAGACAGCTCAGGACCATTCCTCTGCCGCTGTGGTAGGCCCCAGACAGGCTTCTGCGCCCACCCACACGCTGCAGCGACGTGGGCCTCCCGGACGGGGGACCACAAGGTAGTACTCACATCTCATCAGGTTTCATGGGAAATAATTTGCTTCCTCTGATCCTTGTTCGGTTTGTACTGGAAAGCTCAGGAACATATTCAAAAGAAATAAACCACATTCTATAAAAAAAACATGCTCAGCCCTGTTTTGCTTATTGCAGCTGCCTTGTGTCTGGGATGACAAGAATCATGAAGGTTTATTAACCAGTTAAAGACCGGCATGTTAAACTCCTTTCTGCCCCGGCCATTCTCCAGCTTTCAGCATTATCATGCTTTTAATGACAATTACTCAGCAATGCAACAATGTACCCAAATAATTTTTATATAGTTTCCTGAGACAGATAGAGGATTTCTGTTGCTGTTTAATCATAATCACCACTGAGTTTTTGTTTTTTTATATATATAAAGAAAAAAAGACTGAAACTTTTGGGAAAAAAAAAATTCTTAGTTTATGCTATAAAACTTTGCAAAAAAAATCCTTCTTTATGCATTTAGGACAAAATGTATTAGTTTGGTAAAACCCACATCAGTGTATATCATTTAGTCTGTGTGAAACTTATAGTCCACAATATATTTGAAAATTGATCGATCTTGATAAATGACTGGCCCATTTTTGAGGCCTTGAAATTTTTATAACAATTCTTTGGAAAATGATATAAGTAAATATTTTGTTTTTCACAAAGTTATTTTACTAAGTATTTCTCACATACAGTATGGGCATGCATAGAATTACACCCCAAAACATATTCTGCTATGTCTCCCGAGTATGGGGATACCAAATATGTGACTTTTTTTTACAGCCTAGAGATGCATAGAGGGGCCCAGAATCCAAGGAGTACCTTCAAGCTTTCTAGGGGCATAACTGATGCATCCATTCAGGACAGGAGAAACACACACAAAACAACCACCTTTTGTAAAGCAAACACCCCAAGATATTTTCTAAGACGCATGGTGAGTCATTTGAAAATGTCATTGTTTGCCGCACATTTTTGAAAAAAGCATAAAGAAAATGAAAATGTATTTTTTCACAAAGTTGTCAAGATATCTAAAACACAAAGCATTGGCATACTTAGAATTTCACCCAAAAACACATTGTGATACTGTTTCTTAAAGGGGTTATAAACCCTTGTGTTTTTTCACCTATGCATCAAGGTGAAAAAACACCTGGCAATGACCGGCCCCCTAGCTCCCCGTTTTACTTACCTGAGCCCTGCAATTTCCCACGTGCCGTCCCTCTGCCCAGGATTCTCGGCTCTTGATTGGACAGATTGTTAGTAGCGCAGCCATTGGCTCCTGCTGCTGTCAATCAAATCCAATGACGCAGGCGCTGGGGGGGCGGGGCCGTGTCATACATTCGGCAGCTATGGACGCCGAATGATGGACTCAGGAGTGCGCCCGCAAGGTTACCCTCCAGGAGAGAGCTTCTCCTAGGGGGTTATCTGATGCAGGGAGGAGACGCAAGAGCTGCCGAGGGACCCCAGAAGACTGTGTTCGGGGGCCACTCTGTGTTCAGTGGAGGTAAGTATGACATGTACGTTATTTTTTTTTAAGATAATCAAAGCTTTACAATCATTTTAAGTATGGTGATGCCACATGTTTGAGACTTTTTCACAGGCTAACCACACAGAGAGATCCAAAATCCAAAGAGCACCTTCAGGCTTTTATAGGGGTATAAATGACATATCTATTTTCCTGACTACCTATCACATTTTTGGAGGCCTTGGAACACCAGGACAATAGAAACACCCACAAAATGATGACATGTTAGAGATTAAACACACCCAGAGATTTTTAGGAGGCATAGTGAGCCTTTTGAAGATTTTATTTTTTTGACACAAGTTTTGGAAGATGCAGAAAGAAAATGAGAATCATTTTTTTTTTAAAAGCTGTCAAATAATAAGATATTTCTAACACACGTCATGTTCATACAACCTAAAACACCTTCTACTACTTCTCCCCGAGTATGGCCATACCACATTGAAATAAATATGGGGTGGTTATGGATATCCCCTATTTATTATAAATATGTATTATCTTCCCTATTCCTACAGTGCCTTGCAAAAGTATTCACCCCTCTTGGCATTTTTGGTGTTTTGTTGCCTCACAACCCGGAATTAACATGGATTGTTTGAGGATTTGCATAATTTCATTTACAGAACACGCCCACAACTTTGAAGGACAAAATAACAGAAAAAGTCAATGTGTATAACTATTCACTCCCCTAAAGTCAATACTTTGTAGAGCCACCTTTTGTGGCTATCACAGCTTCAAGTCACTTTGGATGAGTCTCTATGAGCTTGCCACATCATACCATGGGGATTTTTACCCATTCCTCCTTGCAAAACAGCTCCTTCAAATTGGATGGTTTGTGCTTGTGAACAGCAATCTTTAAGTCTGACCAGTGATTTTCTATTGGATTGAGGTCTGGGCTTTGACTAGGCCATTCCAACACATTTCCATGTTTGCCCTTAAACCACTCAAGTGTTGCTTTAGCAGTGTGTTTGGGGTCATTGTCCTGCTGGAAGGTGAACCTCCGTCCTAGCCTCAAATCACACACAGAGTGCTACAGGTTTTGCTCAAGAATATCCCTGTATTTAGCACCATCCATCTTTCCCTCAACCCTGACCAGTTTCCCAGTCCTGACTGTTGAAAAACACCCCCACAGCATGATGCTGCCACCACCATGTTTCACTGTGGGGATGGTGTTCTTTGGGTGATGTGATGTGTTGGGTTTGCGCCAGACATAGCATTTTCTTTGATGGCCAAAAAGTTCTAGTCTCATCAGACCAGAGCACCTTACTCCATACATTTTGGGAGTCTCCCACATGCCTTTTCACAAACTCAAAACGTGCCATTTTGTTTTTTGCTGAAAGTAATGTCTTTCTTCTGGCCACTCTGCCATAAAGCCAAACTCTATGGAGCGTACGGCTTATTGTGGTCCTATGTACAGATACTCCAGTCTCTGCTGTGGAACTCTGCAGCTCCTCCAGGGTTACCTTAGGTCTCTGTGCTCCTCTCTGATTAATGCCCTCCTTGCCCGGTCCGTGAGTTTTGGTGTGCGGCCGTCTCTTGGTAGGTTTGCTGTTGTGCCATGTTCTTTCCATTTGGTTATGATAGATTTGATGGTGCTCCTAGTGATCATCAAAGATTTGGATATTTATGTATAACCTAACCCCGACTTGTACTTCTCAACAACATTGTCCCTTACTTGTTTGGAGAGTTCCTTGGTCTTCATGGCAGTGTTTGGTTAGTGGTGCCTCTTGCTTAGGTGTTGCAGCCTCTGGGGCCTTTCACAAAGGTGTGTCTATGTAATGACAGATCATGTGACACTTAGATTGCACACAGGTGGACATCATTTCATTAATTATGTGACTTCTGAAGGTAATTGGTGGCACCAGAGCTTTATATGGGCTTCATAACAAAGGGGGTGAATACATAACCACATGCCAATTATCAGTTTTTTATTTCTGAAAAAATGTTTTATGTATATATTTTTCTAATTAATAGGCTGTAATGTAACAAAATAGGTAAAAAGCCAAGGGGGGTGAATACTTTTGCAAGGCACTGTATAATTTACTAGTCTATCAGAGCTATGATAAGGCTAATTGTGATGATATAATAACTATAATAACTAACTGTTAGCTATAGAAATAACTGCAATGTTCAAGAAGAAAAGGTCTCATTTATTTACAAAGGAAGTAGAAATGCTAACATAAAACACAAAAAGAATACTACAGAGCACAGAAAACAAAGGAGCAGGGGTGATACGATACCGTAAGTCCTTCCTTTCTGGTTCTGTATGCCGGCGGGGCTTCAGGACAAAGAGGCAAAACCCCAGCTGGCCATTACCTTTTGCATTATTTTCAGACACAACCCACACAAACACCCTCTACCACCCGTGTTGTCCTCTGTCCAATGAGACACCATAAGAGGCCGTCCTTCATAACCACTTTGAAGTACAGTGGTACCTTGGATTACAAGCATAATTCGTTCCAGAAGAATGCTTGTAATCCAAAGCACTGGTATATCAAAGCGAGTTTCCCCCATAGGAATCAATGGAAACTCAGATAATCCGTTCCAGTGGCACTGCTAGTGTATGCAGTGTTGCATGTGGCCAGAGGTGTGGGGGGGGGAGCCGGAGACATTTGGAAACAGTTGGCGAGCACTCGGAGCTGCTCGGATGCACTCGGAGAGCCTCAGAGACACTTGGGAATGGAGTGTTTTTGTCAGAGAAATAGCAGAAGCCGGACTTGCCAGTATCGGCACTTTCCCGTGTGCATGCGCAGTAGAATGGCGCTCCGGCACATGCGGGTGCACGATACAGCGTGACGCGCGGGTGCATGCACATTGAAGCGTGCATAATGTGAAACCCCCTTGCTGGCTTATAAAAGGCTGCCCAGCCCCTTGACTAATTGCTGTTTTGTCTTTCAGCTTCCTGTGTTCCTGTCTCAAGTTCTGCTATCCTGTGATTACCTGTTATGACCCGGATTGACCCTGACCTGCTCTGATCTTCTCCAGTACTTTGACCCCGGGTTGTTTAAATGACTCCTCTACTCTACCTGCCTCCTGTGTTTGACCTCGGCTTGTTTAAAGGACTCCTCTACTCTACCTGCCTGACTGCCTGTGTATGACCCCGGCTTGTATTAAGGACTTTCTTCTGCTGGACTTTCTGTGTTTGACCCCCTGCTTTATCCAAGGACTCATCCCCAGTCTCTACTTCTGGATCTGTTGGGTTAGAGTCCCAGCTGGGCCTGTTACTCCAGATTGGTCCCAAGCCTACCACTGCACGGTGTACCAGCTCTACAGGAGATCTTCACTCAAGTCCCATGTACCTGCTGGTGACTCAGGCCTCTTTGTGCCCTATACCCTCTGTACCACTTCCAGGGGTAAAGTGCGCTCAGCTGCAAGTGGAGCCGATGTCAGCATCTCGGCCTTGTTGAGTACCCTGACAGTTTCTGAGTGGTTCTGAGTGTTTCTGAGCAGCTCTGAACAGCTCTAAATGGCTCTGAATGTCTCTGAGTGTTTTGCGAGACAATGCTCCCAAACCGAGTCAGGATTTTTCAAAAATAATAGCTTGTATTGCGAAACGCTCATAAACCGCGTTACTCGCAATCCGAGGTATTGCTGTATATTCTTTCCCTGAACATCCTCCAGGAAGTGTGTTATGGTCTCTACCAGGTGGCAGCAATAGTCCATGAACCATTGCTTTGACCCAGGTCATCTACCGGTATAAGCTGACCTTTGATGTTGCTGTAATTCAGAAAACTGGCCATTTTGAATCGCTCCTCGCCAGGAGGTCTTAGCTGATGCTCTTCTCCCCCCCATACATCACATCAGCAGGCCTAAGCAAGAACATCCTTTAGGAGATGACTTCCCATTTACGTCTCCTTGTTACACGCAAACTGCTGAGTAAACTTGCTGTACTGGCATTCCAAGACGACTTCCAACATTGGCCAAATGGCTTTATAAACCATCCAGTAACAATCCAGAAATGTATATTAAAGCATGTTACCCTCCGACAGTGTTGGACTGCTTGTGTACCAGAGGCAGGGATGGGCCGAACACCCCCCTGTTCAGTTCGCAGCAGAACTCCCAAACAGGGGAAATGTTCTAACCCGTACAGCGAACCCCATTGAACCCCATATT
This sequence comes from Aquarana catesbeiana, assembly GCF_042186555.1. Lineage (NCBI taxonomy): Eukaryota > Metazoa > Chordata > Amphibia > Anura > Ranidae > Aquarana > Aquarana catesbeiana. The sequence continues at coordinate 5,220,328 of NC_133329.1, read as the reverse complement.
AAAAAATATATACCTGTGTATTTCTATATAACCCTTAATAACCCCTAAGGCAAACATTTTATTTGTGTGTTAACTTTTTTCTATGCTCTGCTATATGAAATTAAGTTAAAAAAACACAAAATCATACGAAAAATTTAATTCATAGATTATGTCACCAAGCTTCACTCCAGAACCATAATTTCAGTGTAGAGATAAGAGGGACAAGGCAAAGAATACAATCTGTATTGTGTATCACTAATAACACTTCAAAACCGAATTTGGTCTGGAAACTGGAAATTTGGGTTTTTGTTTTGGTCTTCAGAAACCGTAAATCAGTAGTCATAGTGCTTAGTGCTCATAACAGTCGCCAGTCCTGAAGTGGTTAAGTACATCGGTATAATGGAAATTATTCAAAAAGTGTTTGCACAGCTTGCTCCGTGCTTCAGATGTTGGCACCAAATTAAAATCTATCACATACAGAAGAGTATATGCAAAGTCACTCATGAGACGGATCTCTGAAGACTATTTCCATAATTCCAACCTCAAATGTATCATTCTGTCTGCTATCACTGGAAGTGTCCCGTCATCTCTGTCCGGAGATCACACCAAATCTCAACATGATTTCTCCGGACTTCTTTTCCGTTTTTGTCTGTTCAGTCTTGGGACTTGTCTTGGCAATCCCTTCTAACACTTGTATTGTGATGGTTAACCTGGACATCATCAGAAAGAAAGGGAAGTTGAGTCCCACCGATGTGATCTTTCTGGCTAAGGGAATTGTGAATATTCTCCTCCAGTGTGTGCTGAGCCTAGAGGGAATGATCCATGTCTTTTCTCCTGGAGTCTTATACATTATACAAGTATATGTGTTTGTCTCTACATCAGTTTACTTTCTGACATATTACAGTTTCTGGTTGACCTTCTGGCTCTCGGCTCATTACTGTACCAGCATCACCAATCTCAGCTATGGGTTCCTCATCTGGTTAAAGAGAATTGTGTCAAATTTCCTGAGTGAAGTTTTCTTCCTGACAGCACTTGGGACGTTCATTGTGGGTGTCCCGTGGTTCTGGATTGTGTATGCAGAAAGTCTTCTCCAGTCTCCTGAGAACATTACAGAACACTATGTTCTTGTCAGCCTATCCTATTCTGTGCCTGCAAACATTCTAGGTGTCATTCTGCCATTCTGCCTTAGTCTTCTGTGCCTGGTCCTCACTTTCTCCTTTCTGCTCAGACACGTCTGGAGGGTGAAGAATAACGACTCTGGATCAACACGTCCAAATCTTCAGGCTCATGTCACTGCACTGAGGACAATCTTCTTCTTACTTCTCATGTTTACATTCTACTGCATGTCTCAACTGCTTCTGTTGTTTCCAAATTCCTCCTTGGGTATAATCATCTGGAATTTACATTTATTATCTCCATCGATGGAGGCTGCCGTCATCTTCCAGGCCAGCAACAAGTTGAGAAGGATCCTTCTGAGAAGATTCTGGACCAGAAGCTGGAGGAACACAGAGACTTAAAATGTAGAGGATCCTTACCTTGAATGTCTAAAAAAATGACTATAACATTTTTGTTTTATAGAAATCAGTGTGATAGGGATCAAGTTTTTCTAGGCAAAGCATTTCGTTTTGGATGGAGTGTGGAAAGATTATATCTCATGTCAAGTTTTAATTGCTTTCTATGTTCAAACCAAAGTTTGTCTCGGTGATCATTGGGGCTGAAAGTGATTGGAAAATTATACATTTGGAGTTGTCAGCAGAGCAGAAATAGAGGGGAAATCTTCCAATGGGGACACCTGTTCTGGTGACAACTTTCTAAGAGAGGACGTACCTCACTTTGGAGACATTTCCTCTAATGTCATGTTGTGTGTATAGGAGAGAAAGTGACAATACAGCTTTTAAAAGGGACACAATTTTTTAAAAAATAAAAGCTTTCAGATGTTTTAAGAATTTCCTCCCCCATCCAAGTTTTGGCTTCAGATAAACTTTAAAATACAGGTACACATTCAAAACATAAAATCACCCAGCCCCCCACCCTAGCCTCCTCAATGTATAGATCTGGGTTCCTCCTGCAGCAGGTCCGTACTTACCTCCTCAGATAGCTGTGGCCTCCTGTGTTCTCTGCAGCCCAACCAGTAAAAAGTTGGAGTGGGCTTCAAAACCATATGAAGGTTACATTGTGGTGACCTTTTGTTATTGTTCATCACAGATTTATCCCGCTAGTTACCCGGTACACAGGCAGACCGCCGTTCTGTCAGTAAGGAAGGCATGCATCCCGTGTCTCTGTAAATCACTGTGAGTAAGCACAGGCGAGGCATACAGTTAACCCTTTGATCGCCTCTGATGTTTAACACCTTCCCTGACAGTGTCATTAGTACAGTGACAGTGCATATGTTTAGCACTGATCACTCTATTAGTGTCACTGTTCCCCAAAAAGTGTCAAAAGCGGCAATAAGTGTGCACCGCAATTATGAAGTTCTGCTATAAGATGCTGATTGCCGCCATTACTAGTAAAATATATAAATTTAAAAAAAATCATAATTTGTAGATACTATAACTTTTGCGCAAACCAATCAATATACGCTTGTTTCAATTTTTTTACCAAAAACATGTAGAAAAATAAATATTGTCCTAAATTTATGAAGACATTAGATTTTTTATGTTTTTTTTTTTTTTTTATTGGATATGTTTTAAAGCAGAAAGTAAAAAAATATTTATTTTTTTTCAAAATTGCCAGTCACTTTTAATTTATAGCGCATAAAAAATAAATAAAAACTCAGGTAATTAAATACCACCAAAAGAAAGCTCTATTTGTGCAGGAAAAAAAGGGACAAAAATGTTATTTGGGTACAGCGTCACACGACTGTGCAATTGTTAGATAAAGTAGAGCAGTGTCGTAACGCAAAAAAATGGCCTGGTCAGGAAGGAGGGGGGGTAAATCTTCCAAAGCTGAAGTGGTTAATATTTAAAAATGTTTTCAATAAAGTTTCTAAGTTTTAGCTAATCAGATGCTCTATAGTCCTCAATAATAACTGACCTTTCTGTGGTCTTCCCCATACATTACTACTTTATAACTAAATATGGATGCTGTTCTTGTTGTATCGGTGCTGTTCTTGTTGTATCGGTGCTGCTCTTGTTGTATCGGGGCTGCTCTTGTTGTATCGGTGCTGCTCTTGTTGTATCGGTGCTGCTCTTGTTGTATCGGTGTTGCTCTTGTTGTATCGGGGCTGCTCTTGTTGTATCGGTGCTACTCTTGTTGTATCGGTGCTGCTCTTGTTGTATCGGTGCTGCACTTGTATCGGTGTTGCTCTTGTTGTATCGGTGCTGCTCTTGTTGTATCGGTGCTTCTCTTGTTGTATCGGTGTTGCTCTTGTTGTATCGGTGCTGCTCTTGTTGTATCGGTGCTGCTCTTGTTGTATCGGTGCTTCTCTTGTTGTATCGGGGCTGCTCTTGTTGTATCAGTGCTGCTCTTGTTGTATCAGTGCTGCTCTTGTTGTATCGGTGCTGCACTTGTATCGGTGTTGCTCTTGTTGTATCGGTGCTGCTCTTGTTGTATCGGTGCTGCTCTTGTTGTATCAGGGCTGCTCTTGTTGTATCGGTGCTTCTCTTGTTGTATCGGGGCTGCTCTTGTTGTATCGGTGCTGCTCTTGTTGTATCGGTGCTGCACTTGTATCGGTGTGGCTCTTGTTGTATCGGTGCTGCTCTTGTTGTATCGGTGCTTCTCTTGTTGTATCGGGGCTGCTCTTGTTGTATCGGTGCTGCTCTTGTTGTATCTGTGCTGCACTTGTATCGGTGTGGCTCTTGTTGTATCAGTGCTGCTCTTGTTGTATTGGTGCTGCTCTTGTTGTATCGGTGCTGCTCTTGTTGTATCAGTGCTGCTCTTGTTGTATCGGGGCTGCTCTTGTTGTATCAGTGTTGCTCTTGTTGTATAGGTGGTGCTCTTGTTGTATCGGTGCTGTTCTTGTTGTATCGGGGCTGCTCTTGTTGTATCGGGGCTGCTCTTGTTGTATCGGTGCTGTTCTTGTTGTATCGGGGCTGCTCTTGTTGTATCGGTGCTGCTCTTTTTGTATCGGTGCTGCTCTTGTTGTATCGGTGCTGCACTTGTATCGGTGTTGCTCTTGTTGTATCGGTGCTGCTTTTGTTGTATCGGTACTGCTCTTGTTGTATCAGTGCTGCACTTGTTGTATCGGTGCTGCTCTTGTTGTATCGGTGCTGCTCTTGTTGTATCAGTGCTGCTCTTGTTGTATCCGTGTTGCTCTTGTTGTATCCATGTTGCTCTTGTTGTATTGGTGCTGCTCTTGTTGTAATGGTGTTGCTCTTGTTGTATCCGTGTTGCTCTTGTTGTATCGGTGCTGCTCTTGTTGTATCGGTGCTGCTCTTGTTGTATCAGTGCTGCTCTTGTTGTATCCGTGTTGCTCTTGTTGTATCCGTGTTGCTCTTGTTGTATTGGTGCTGCTCTTGTTGTAATGGTGATGCTCTTGTTGTATCGGGGCGGCTCTTGTTGTATCGGTGCTGCTCTTGTTGTATCGGGGCGGCTCTTGTTGTATCGGTGCTTCTCTTGTTGTATCAGGGCTGCTCTTGTTGTATCGGTGCTTCTCTTGTTGTATCAGGGCAGCTCTTGTTGTATCGATGTTGCTCTTGTTGTTAGGGATGAGCCGAACACCCCCCTGTTCGGTTCGCACCAGAACATGCGAACAGGAAAAAAGTTCGTTCAAACACGCAAACACCGTTAAAGTCTATGGGACACGAACATGAATAATCAAAAGTGCTAATTTTAAAGGCTTATATGCAAGTTATTGTCATAAAAAGTGTTTGGGGACCTGGGTCCTGCCCCAGGGGACATGGATCAATGCAAAAAAAAGTTTTAAAAACGGCCGTTGTTTCAGGAGCAGTGATTTTAATAATGCTTAAAGTCAAACAATAAAAGTGTAATATTCCTTTAAATTTCATAGCTGGGGGGTGTCTATAGTATGCCTGTAAAGGGGTGCATGTTTCCCGTGTTTAGAACAGTCTGACAGCAAAATGACATTTCAAAGGAAAAAAGTCATTTAAAACTACTTGCGGCTATTAATGAATTGCCGGTCCGACAATACACATAAAAGTTCATTGATAAAAACGGCATGGGAATTCCCCACAGGAGAACCCTGAACCAAAATTAAAAAAAAAATGACGTGGGGTCCCCCTAAATTCCATACCAGACCCTTCAGGTCTGGTATGGATTTTAAGGGGAACCCCGCGCCAAAATTAAAAAAAAAAATGGCGTGGGGTCCCCCCAAAAATCCATACCAGACCCTTATCCGAGCACGCAACCTGGCAGGCCGCAGGAAAAGAGAGGGGACGAGAGAGCGCCCCCCTCCTGAATCATACCAGGCCACATGCCCTCAACATTGGGAGGGTGCTTTGGGGTTGCCCCCCAAAACACCTTGTCCCCATGTTGATGAGGACAAGGGCCTCATCCCCACAACCCTGGCCGGTGGTTGTGGGGTCTGCGGGTGGGGGGCTTATCGGAATCTGGAAGCCCTCTTTAACAAGGGGACCCCCAGATCCTGGCCCCACCCCTGTGTGAAATGGTAAGGGGGTACAAAAGTTCCCCTACCATTTCACTAAAAAACTGTCAAAAATGTCAAAAATGACAAGAGACAGTTTTTGACAATTCCTTTATTTAAATGTTTCTTCTTTCTTCTTTCTTCTATCTTCCTTCATCTTCTTCTTCTTCTGGCTCTTCTGGTTCTTCCTCCAGTGTTCTTGTCCAGCATCTCCTCCGCGGCGTCTTCTATCTTCTTCTCTTAGGGCCGCTCCGCACCCATGGCATGGGGGGAGGCTCCCACTCTTCTCTTCATCTTCCTCTCTTCTTCATCTTCTTCTCTTCTTCTCTTCTTCATCTTCTTCTCCGGGCCGCTCCGCATCCATGCTGGCATGGAGGGAGGTTCCCGCTGTGTGATGCTTCTCCTCTTCTGATGGTTCTTAAATAACGAGGGGCCACCCGGTGACCCCGCCCCCCTCTGACGCACAGTGACTTGACGGGACTTCCCTGTGAAATCACGGGGAATGTCACAGGGAAGTCCCGTCATGTCCTGTGCGTCAGAGGGGGGAGGGGGCACCGTGTGGCCCCCCTCCGTTATTTAAGAACCGTCAGAAGAGGAGATGTGTCACACAGCGGGAGCCTCCCTCCATGCCAGCATGGGTGCGGAGCGGCCAGAGGAGAAGAAGATAGAAGACGCCACAGAGGAGATGCTGGACGAGAACACCGGAGGAAGAACCAGAAGAGCCAGAAGAACCAGAAGAAGAAGATGATGACGGAAGATAGAAGAAAGAAGAAGCATTTAAATAAAGGAATTGTCAAAAACTGTCTCTTGTCATTTTTAACATTTTTGACAGGTTTTTAGTGAAATGGTAGGGGTACCTTATCATTTCGCACAGTGGGGGCGGGATCTGGGGGTCCCCTTGATTCCGATAAGCCCCCACCCGCAGACCCCCACAACCACCGGCCAGGGTTGTGAGGATGATGCCCTTGTCCTCATCAACATGGGGACAAGGTGTTTTGGAGGGCATGTGGCCTGGTACGGTTCAGGAGGGGGGGCGCTCTCTCACCCCCCCTCTTTTCCTGCGGCCTGCCAGGTTGCGTGCTCGGATAAGGGTCTGGTATGGATTCTTGGGGGGACCCCATGCCGTTTTTTTAATTTTGGCGCTGGGTACCCCTTAAATCCATACCAGACCAGAAGGGTCTGGTATGGAATTTAGGGGGACCCCCACATCATTTTTTTTTATTTTGTCCGGGGTTCCCCTTAATATCCATACCAGACCTGAAGGGCATGGTATGGAATTTAGGGGGACCCCCACGTCATTTTTTTTTATTTTTGGTTCGGGGTTCCCCTGTGGGCAATTCCCATGCCGTTTTTATCAATGAACTTTTATGTGTATTGTCGGACCGGCAATGCAATAGCCGCGAGTAGTTTCAAATGACTTTTTTTCCTTTGAAATATAATTTTGCTGTCAGACTGTTCTAAACACAGGAAACATGCGCCCCTTTACAGGCATACTATAGACACCCCCCAGCTATGAAATTTAAAGGGATATTACACTTTTATTGTTTGACTTTAAGCATTATTAAAATCACTGCTCCTGAAAAAACGGCCGTTTTTAAAACTTTTTTTTGCATTGATCCATGTCCCCTGGGGCAGGACCCGGGTCCCCAAACACTTGTTATGACAATAACTTGCATATAAGCCTTTAAAATTAGCACTTTTGATTTCTCTCATAGACTTTTAAAGGGTGTTCCGCGGCATTCGAATTTGCCGCGAACACCCCAAATTGTTCGCTGTTCGGCGAACTTCCGAACAGCCGATGTTCGAGTCAAACATGAGTTCGGTGCTGCAAGTGTTGTATCGGTGTTGCTCTTGTTGTATTGGTGCTGCTCTTGTTGTATCGGTGCCCTCTTAATGACCAGGCCATTTTTTTGCGATAAGGCACTGCGTCACTTTAAATGACAATTGCGTGGTCGTGCGACACTGTAACCAAACAAAACTGATGTCCTTTTTTTCCCCACAAATAGAGCTTTCTTTTGGTGGTTTTTGATCACCTCTGCGGTCTTTATTTTTTGCGCTATAAACAAAAAAATAGGGCGATAATTTTGAAAAAAAACTATGTTTTACTTTTTGCTTTAATAAATATCCAAAAAAAAATGTAAAAAAAAATGTCATCACCAGTTTAGGCTGATATATATTCTTCTACATATTTTTGGTTAAAAAAAATCGCAATAAGCGTATACTGATTGGTTTGCATAATCGTTATAGCATCTACAAAATAGGTAATAGATTTATGGCATTTTTATTATTATTTTTTTTTTTTTTACTAGTAATGATGGCGATCTGCAATTTGTTAGCAGGGCTGAGACAATTTTGAAAAAAAAAAAACAATATTTTTTACTTTTTGCTATAATAAATATCCCCCTAAAAAATGTAAAAAAAATAAACATTCTTCCTCAGTTTAGGTCGATATGTATTCTTCTACATATTTTAGGTAAAAAAAATTGCAATAAGCGTATATTGATTAGTTTGCGCAAAAGTTATGGCATCTACAAAATAGGGGGTAGATTTATGGCATTTTTATTATTTTTTACTGGTAATGGCGGCGATTTTTAGTGGGACTGCGACATTGCGGAGGACAGATTGGACACTTTTGACACCTTTTTTTGGCACCATTGACATTTATACAGCGATCAGAGCTATAAAAATGCACTGATTACTATATAAATATCACTAGAAGGGAAGGGGTTAACTCTAGGGGGCAATCAAGGGGTTAAGTGTTCCCTAGGGAGTGTTTCTAACTGTGGGGGAGGGGACTGGCTGGGAGTACAGAGAGATCACTGATCACTAGGAACAGACAATCTCTCTCTCCTGCCCTGTCAGAACAGGGATCTGTTTGTTTACATTGACAGATCCCCGTTCTGCCTCTCTGTGGACATTGCGGCCGCTGACCACACGTATAGGCTCCCCCGCTGCGCACACTGTAGCTCTTAAAGGGACCACTGTACAGCTGCAGCGTTTTGCGGGAAACGAGCCGACCTGCCTCTGTATAATGACGGCGGCTGGTTGGCCAGTGGTTTAGAGGGAGGCAAAAAATTCTTAGAAAGTATGGTCCAACTTGGGAACTGTGAAAAAATCTTCCTTGATCCTCTAAATCAGTGGTCTCCAAACTGCGGCCTGGGGGCCGGATGCGGCCCTTTCCTTGAATTTATATGGCCCTTGGTCATATGTCACCAACGAAGGGGCACAGTTCCTCCCAATAACACCAATCACGAGGCAAAATTCCTACCAATGACACCAAAGATGGTACAAATTTCCTCCCAATGACACCAACAATGAGGCCCAATTTTTCCCAATGACACCAACGTTGGGGCACAATTCTTCCAAATGACACCAACGATGGGGCCCAAAATGCCACCAATGATGGGGCACAATTCCTCCCAATGACACGAATGATGGGGTCCGATGACCCCAAGGATGGGTCAATTCCTCCCAATGACACCAACGATGGGGCCCAATGTCACCAATGATGGGGCACAATTCCTCCCAATGACACGAACGATAGGGTCCAATGGCCCCAAGGATGGGTCAATTCCTCCCAATGACACCAACGATGGGGCCCAATTTCACCAATGATGGGGCACAATTCCTCCCAATGACACCAACAATAGGGCCCAATGAGACCAAGGATAAGGCATAATTCCTACCAAAGACACCAACTAAGGAGTGCAATTTTTCTCACTGACACCAAAGATGGGGCATTGATTACTCCAACTGATGCTGGGAAATGTTCTACTCCCAATGGCCACAGTCCGGCCCCCCTAAAACCTGAAGGACAGTAAAATGTCCCTTTGCTTAGAAAGTTTGGAGACCCCTGCTCTAAGTCAATATAACGTTCCTTGGATCAGCAGTCTATGGTGTAATTACTTATAAATAACAATAGCCGGGTATATTCTGTGAATTCTGAAATAATACTACTCAGCTTTTTTTAAACAATTAACTGAGATGGCTAAAACGAATTTAAAGAAAAGTTTGTTAGCTAGGCACCTGATCATTCACCTTGTTGTTTCTTACCTCCTTTTTACAACCGTAGTCTAGAATGCTAATTTATCTACAGTTGTGCTCAAAAGTTTGCATACCCTGGCAGAAATGGTGAAATTTTGCCATTAATATTGAAAATATGACCGATCGTGCAAAAAAAAAAAAAAGTCTTATAATGAAGGATAGCACTCACACAAAGCCATTTATTATCACATAGTTTTTTAGATCCTTTTTATATCGTAGTGACAAACTAAATCAGCAAAATGGCCCCGATAAAAAAGTTTACATACCCTGGAATGTTCGGCCTTGGTACAGACAGAGAAGGTGACACACACAGGTTAAAATGGCAATTAAAGGTTAATTTCCCACATTTGTGGCTTTTTTAAATCACAATTAGTGTCTGTGTATAAATAGTCAATGAGTTTGTTAGCTTTCACGTGGATGCACTAAGCAGGCTAGACACTGAGCCATGAGAAGGTAGAAAGGAACTGTCAAAAGACCTGCATAAGAAGGTAATGGAACTTTACAAAGATGGAAAAGGGTATAAAAATATATCCAAAGCCTTGAATATGCCAGTCAGTACTGTTCAATCACTTATTAAAAAGTGGAACATTTGGGGATCTCTTGATACCAAGCCAAGGTCAGGTCGATCAAGAAAGATTTCAGTCACAACTGCCACAGGAACTGTTCGGGATGCAAAGAAAAACCCCCACAGGTAACCTCAGGAGAAATACCGGCTGCTCTGCAAAAAGATGGTGTGGTTGTTTTTAAGGAGCACAATACGATGATACTTGAACAAAAAAGAGCTGCATGGTCAAGTTGGCAGAAAGAAGTCTTTACTGTACAAGTGCCACAAAAAAGCCCGGTTACAATATGCCCAACAACACCTTGACATGTCTCATTGGCATTTTTGTGGCATTGGCGCAGTAAAGGCTTCCTTCTGGCAGCTCTTTTTTGTTCAAGTATCGTTGAATTGTGCTCCTTAAAAACAACCACACCGTCTTTTTGGAGAGCAGCCCGTATTTCTCCTGAGGTTACCTGTGGGGGTTTCTTTGTATCCCGAGCCAGTTTTGGCTGCAAACTTTCTTGGTCTACCTGACCTTGGCCTGGTATCAAAGAGCCCCTAATTTTCCACATCTTAATAAGCAATTAAACAGTACTGACTGGCATATTCAAGGCTTTGGATATATTTTTATATCCTTTTCCATCTTTGTAAAGTTTCATTACCTTGTTACGCAGGTCTTTTGACTGTTTTTTTCTACCTCCTCATGGCTCAGTGTCTAGCCTGCTTAATGCATCCATGTGAGAGATAACAAACTCATTGACTATTTATACACAGACAGTAATTGTCATCTAAAAAGCCACAAACATGGGAAATGAAACTTTAATTGCCATTTGAACCCTCTGTGTGCCACCTTCTGTGTCTGTACCAACGCTGAACATTCTAGGTTATGTAAACTTTTTATCAGGGCCATTTGGGTGATTTCTGTTATCATTATGATTTAAAAAGGATCCAAAAAAAACGATGTGATAATAAATGGCTTGATGTGATTGCTATCCTTAAATAAAACAGAGTTTTTTGGCACGATCGGTCATATTTCTAATATGAATACCAACATTTCATAATGTCTGCCAGGGTATGCAAACGTTTGAGCACGACTGTATTACCGATACATAAGCTTGGATGAAGGGGGATTCCTGAGCCCCTGAAATGTGTTGGACTTTCTATATCAAATAAACATATTTATTCAACAATTCAAACTGTTGTGATGCTCTCATTCTTCTTATACCTTAGTGCTATATCTGAGGGTCCTTGCTGGTACCTCAACTGATGGAGAACAACCTCTGAAGACTCAATCTGTGTCCACAGATCATATTATACATTTAAGTTGAACGCAACCTACACTCCACATATAACATATCATGGCCATCTGTAGGTCGGGTCTGGATAACAATGAGAAATTTAGGCTCCGCTGACTTTATTCTCTTTCCTCTGGAAAAGTCTCCAATCTCCTTTCAGATCTCACAGATGTCCATCATCAACTTGCACTCTCGTTGCTTCTCAACCACCCTTTTCATCAACCTCTTGTTGTCCAATATTACATGGTTGGCATCCTGTGACTGGGAAAATACTCGTTTTTGCCCCTTAACAAACATATCTAATCCCCATAATCCCAACAAAAAAAAAACCTTTACAGCTTTTTTATACAAACTGGAGAAAAGAAAATGGGAAAAAAATGAATTTAACCAAATTCTTTTTCAGTTGCCTAGAAAAAATAGATTAAACCTGATTGGCCACTATGGTAAAAAGATTATGTTTTCTTTCCAGCTATTAGACCACCAATCAAACCATCAGGATTTGCACCTGAAACGGAGCCAAAGACGCACAGACAGGACCCTTTTCCAGTGCACTCTGTGGCCATCCCGGTGTTGTGTGAACCGGCTCCATTGAGAGCCGGTCACAGCCTACTATCATGCGAATTGGATGTGGGGAAACCCTCATCCAATTTGCATCAGTGTGAACCCAACCTTAAAGTTATTTTAAGCACTTTATCCTTACATTTGGTTTTCTATAGTGACCTCTCATGGTGACGTTCCTCAACTCCTGGTCTGGGTGGTGGAGCAGTACTTAGCATGGTGACATCTACTGCATCCTTGGGACTACAACTCCCATGGTGTTCTGTGTACATTCTGACCTGCTCATGTCGTGTGTGTCTCATATTTGTCATACTTTCCTGTGCACCTTACACCACGATCTTCATGTTGGTAAGAAAGAGAGAGAATATTATAAAAGCATTAGAGCACAAGCCAGGGATGGCCTCAAGCGCTGTGCTAACAATACAGATCTGTGTACAGTATTGTAAGCAACATATTATAAATTTCAAAATTCCAAATTACACAAAGTTACTGTCACTTTACCCAGAAGAAGAGGAACACCAAAATACAGGCCAATATTATATCAATATATAATTTCAAATGACACAAAGATGAGGGTCTGCTATGGAATTTGCTGCATTAGATTGTATACAATGTACAGATGTAACACTCCACAGGCAGGTTAGGAGAACAACTCAGTCATGTTATTTAAAGTGTTACTAAACCCAGGAGCCTTTATTCATTATATCTGGTCTCCCCAGGACTCTGCAGTCACTATATCTGGTCTCCCCAGGACTCTGCAGTCATTATATCTGGTCTCCCCAGGAGCCTGCACTTACTATATCTGGTCTCCCCAGGACTCTGCATTCACTATATCTGGTCTCCCCAGGACTCTGCAGTCACTATATCTGATCTCCCCATGAGCCTGCAGTCTCTATATCTGCTCTCCCCAGGAGCCTGCACTCACTGTATCTGCTCTCCCCAGGAGCCTGCAGTCACTATATCTGGTCTCCCCAGGACTCTGCAGTCATTATATCTGGTCTCCCCAGGAGCCTGCACTTACTATATCTGGTCTCCCCAGGACTCTGCATTCACTATATCTGGTCTCCCCAGGACTCTGCAGTCACTATATCTGATCTCCCCATGAGCCTGCAGTCTCTATATCTGCTCTCCCCAGGAGCCTGCACTCACTGTATCTGCTCTCCCCAGGACTCTGCATTCACTATATCTGATCTCCTCAGGACTCTGCAGTCACTATATCTGGTCTCCCCAGGACTCTGTAGTCACTATATCTGGTCTCCCCAGGACTCTGCAGTCACTATATCTGCTCTCCCCAGGACTCTGCAGTCACTATATCTGCTCTCCCCAGGACTCTGCAGTCACTATATCTGCTCTCCCCAGGACTCTGCAGTCACTATATCTGCTCTCCCCAGGACTCTGCAGTCACTATATCTGGTCTCCCCAGGACTCTGCAGTCACTATATCTGCTCTCCCCAGGACTCTGCAGTCACTATATCTGGTCTCCCCAGGACTCTGCAGTCACTATATCTGGTCTCCCCAGGACTCTGCAGTCACTATATCTGCTCTCCCCAGGAGCCTGCAGTCTCTATATCTGGTCTCCCACAGTACACAGAACATGGAAATGCAATTATTTTAGTAAATATAAAACTGCTAAATACCTTTTCTCATCGGCAGTATATAGCAGCCTTATGACTTCTATCAGTGTTTGGTTACAGCTTACTATGTTAATGTTGATGTCCTTTGTCTTTTTAGAAATATTTGTGTTATCAGCATCAATGTTCATAATGTAGTATTGATAATTGTACACAGTTATAGACTGGACTATCTTGGTCATGTTTTACAATTCTCAACACATTTCTATACTAAGATGTTATGTTTTTGGTTGGACGGAGGCTATGAAGCCCGATCCTACACAGGGATTATTATTGCCTCTGTGTAGGGGATATAAACTGATCTCACTACTAGAGACAAAGATCCTGCAAATGGATAAAAAATTCTTGACAGGCAAACTTTTGGTTAGGGTCTGGCAGGAAATGAAAAATATCACTAATATTATGGGTTATACCTCCTATACTCCAATCTGGAATCATGCAAATTGTGAGGAACTGCAGAAGCTGGAAGGATTTGAGTTTTGGCAAACCCGTTTTCGAATGATGGTCTAAAGTCTTTTGCTCAAATATCTGATGAATTTGAGATCCCAAGACAAAGGTTTTTTTCAGTATTTGCAGCTCAGACATGCCTTACAGGCTCAGGCACAGACTTTCGAATTTAAACTTAATAACTCTAAAATAAAACCATTGATGGAAGATATAGGCCAAAAGCAGGGCCTTGGTTCAAAACTTCATGAGATACTGCATTGTATGTTTAAAGAATCCGTAAACGTCCCTTCTAGGGCACAATGGGAACGAGACCTGGGACCGTTGTCGGATGATCAGTGGTCGATGGCTTTGTCCACAGTCCCAAAGGTCTCACTGTCCAGTTCTCAAAAGTTAACGAAATTGTTTATCCTACATAGTTTATATTATACACCAGAGAGATTGTTTAACCGCTTGTCGACCGCCTCACGCAGATATACTGCGGCAGAAGGGCACGTACAGGCAGAATTACGTACCTGTACGTTCCCCTTTAAGAGACGGCCAGCGGGCACACGCATGCCGTCCGGGAGCTCTGTGAGTTGGGTCATGGGTCCCGCGGACTCGATTGCCGTGGGGATACCCGTGATCGCCTCACGGGGAGGAAGAACGGGGAGATGCTAATGTAAACAAGCATCTCCCTGTTCTGCCTAGTGACAGTGTCACTGATCACCACTCCCTGTCATGGGAGCAAAGATCAGTGACATGTTACACAGAGCCACGCCCCCCTAAAGTTAGAAACACTCCCCTAGGACACACTTAACCTCTACACTGCCACCTAGTGGTTAACCCCTTCACTGCCAGTGTCATTTACACAGAAATCAGTGCATTTGTATAGCACTGATTGCTGTATAAATGACAATGGTCCCAAAAATGTGTCAAAAATGTCCGATGTGTCCGCCATAATGTCACAGTCACAATACAAATTGCAAATCGCCGCCATTAAAAAAAAAAATTATTAATAAAAATGCCATAAAACTATCCCCTATATTGTAAACGCTATAACTTTTGCGCAAACCATTTAATAATCGCTTATTGCAATTTTTTTTACCAAAAATATGTAGAAGAATACGTATCGGCCTCAACTGAGGAAAAACATTTTTTATATATATTTTTGGGGGATATTTATTATAGCAAAAAGTAAAAAATATTGCGTTTTTTTTAAAAATTGACGCTTTTTTTTGTTTATAGCACAAAAAATAAAAACCGCAGAGACGATCAAATACCACCAAAAGAAAGCTCTATTTGTGGGGAAAAAAAGGGACGTCAATTTTGTTTGGGAGCCACGTCGCATGACTGCGCAATTGTCAGTTAAAGCGAAGCAGCGCCGAATCGCAAAAAGTGCTCTGGTCAGGAAAGGGGGTAAATCCTTCCGGGGCTGAAGTGGTTAAGTGGAAATGCAGAGGATCCCCCATATGCCCTCGTTGTAGAGGTACCCCCAGCAAATTTGATACATATGTTATGGAGATGTCCAAAACTTGAGACTATTAATAATGTGCTCCGAATTAAACTATTACCGGATCCTGGATTGTGTTTGTTAAATATAATGGAAAAATCTGATATATCGGAAAATGTGTATATTACAATAGTGAGAAGTTTGTTCCAAGCACGGAAACTTATAGCGCAGAAATGGATATCCATATATCCACCCACAGTGGAAGAATGGAGAACACAAATAAAAGAGGTAGTATTGAAAGTGAAATGAATTTTCCTACATAGAGGATGCCTAGGGAAATTCGAGGCTATTTGGAAAGGCTGGTTAGAGACCATGGGTCCTGAACTGTGAGAAACATGGGTAGGCATGGGTTGGGAGATTACCTGGGGGGGAACCGGGGTTGGGAGAGGGGAGAGGGGAATTTTTATCTTTCATTTTTTATTTTTCAATTTTCCCTTTTTTTTTTTATGGTGTATATGGGTTATTGAATGCAATGTGATTGTTAGTCGCAGTTGGGCAATGTGAATGTGTTAGATGTAAGTTGTAATATTGTATGGAAAAAATATTTAGTAAAGATTACTGAATTAAGGATCTTATGATGATATTTCAAAGTGCAATTTTTTCTGTTTTTTTTTTAATTGCGTCTACGAAAAAGAGTACAAACACAGAGATAAGACAAAAAATCGTATGTCGGCTCACATTAAATTTGCACTGGGTCCATTTAAAACATTGGCACAGGTGATGATCGTTACAAAGTTACATACTACTTTCGGAAACCTATAAAGAAAGATGAATCCGAAATTTTAAACCCGAACACGTAACCTTGAGTTAGATGTCAAAGCGCTATTTTTTAGGTACCACCTTTTGCAACTTTCAAATAAAAAAGTTTGTTAAAAACTAAGCTAATACAGCACTGGCTGTCCTATCAGGATGCAGGACCCCTGACCCTCTGTCTGGAAAGTGCTGATTGGCCCTCTGCTGATCACATGCATCCTCCCAAGAAAAAAAAAAAAAAAACTCTCCAGCAATACACACCAAACTGAGCATGTGCAGCCTGACCCCAGTAACTCTGTCTTATTCGGGCATGTTTTGGGGACAATGCAAGAAGAGGAGGATCTGTGCATACAGGATCAAACAGCCTTTTTTACAAATGCAAAGGATTAACCCCTTATGTTCCACAGTGAGCATAACAAGCATGACTTACTGCATATACAGACTGATTTTACTGTTGTGGGTTTAGTAACACTTTAACCCCCTTCCTGCCCAGGCTAATTTTCGGCTTTCAGAGCTGTCACACTTTGAATGACAAGCACTCAGTCATGCAACACTGTACTCATATTAAAACCCTTTCATGCCTAAACCTATTTCTGACATTTGTTGCATACAAGTTAAAATCCATACGGGGCGTGGCCTAACTCCGGACCAGAATGGATGCCTAATCCACTCTCTCCTGCACATAGGAGCAGCTAAAAACGAGCACAGGAGACACTAAAACAATCCCAAACATGGGAAAGGGAGACCGGAGCTCCACAACAACCCGTGAACCCGCGGATCCAAATCAGATGTCCCAAAACATCATCCCTGCAATGTTCCGGTCATCACAGGGAGAAGGCCTCAAAGCCGCGGTCTCGCCTAAACCTCCAGGCCCGCTCGGCGGCCCCGGCCTCGCGGTGGACGGCGCGATCGGCGCTCAAGGCCCCACATCACAGGCTGCATCACAGCTCACATCTCCCCCACCCCATAACCCACCAGCCTCTCAAACTCTATGCCTGGCAGATCTACAAGCAGTAGCCCTGGACATTAAAGCCACACTGTCTGCAGCCATCACAGATCTAAAGACAGAGATGCAGGGCATTGCAGCAAGGATGGGATCGGTGGAACAAGCCACAACACGCCATGCAGAGGCCATAAAACAGGTACAAAAATCTTCTGACATACACCAGAATCATATAATTGAAATCCATCGCCACTTAGAAGACCTCGATAACAGAGGAAGAAGGCATAATATAAGAATTAGGGGGGTCCCAGAAGCAGCAGACCAAAACCCTGTAGAACAAACAGCTACAACCATATTCAATGATTTACTTGACAGACCTCCTGACTCCCCCATTGACTTTGAAAGAATTCACAGAGCCCTCAGACCGAGAGGAAGGGATACTGATCCTCCCAGGGACATAATTTGTTGCTTGGTAAACTTCCCTCTGAAAGAAGCCATACTAAAAAAGGCGAGAGAGAAAAACAGAGTGCTGTTCAATGGGAACGAGATAAAACTATACCAAGACTTATCCAACATCACATTACAGCAACGCAGGGCTCTGCGTCCCATTCTCGAACAATTACGTACCAGAGGTATACCATACAGGTGGAAGTTTCCTTTCTGTCTCTCAGCCACCTGGAGAGGTCACACAGCACTATTGCGCACACCAGAGGACTTGCAATCCTTTTGCGAAACACTAAATATCCCCCCGACTGAAGCTCCAGATTGGTATAATTCATTCATGCTGAATGATACGTGGATCGAAGTAACAAACAACTACACTCCTAGAGCTCAGAGAAACAGAGATAGACGTCGCAGATCACCTTCATATCACCAAAATAGAAGAGGAGCGAATCAGGGAAGTCCTGGCCTCTCCCCTCCTAGACGCCGAGATCGCATGGATAGACCAGATCAAATGGACACCTGAAAATCAAGCTTCCACAATGAACACAGACGACAACCTACGTACGCCTACCTTCAATCAACTAACAGTCATCTATTCATCCTCATCTCTTTCAGTTGGAACAGCTCCAAACCATCCAACAAGAAATTAACAAATCACAGAGAGAAAATCTTCAGCGTAAAAGCTAACTGACTTCCTATTTTTACCCCCCCCCCCCCCCCCACATCCCATGTGTACTTCTTTCTCTTTTTTTTTTTTTTTTTTTTTTTTTTTTTTCTTTTTTATAGCTACGGTGTTACACCAGATCTCAAACAAATCAATGCACTCAAGTCAAAAGGAATATATGCAGATTTCCTGGTCAGAAATATCAACATAAGGGTATGCGAGATGTGTCTGAACTAAAGAATATATGATTGTAAGTACGATTTTCTGAGCACTTTTATCCAGTTACCCAGAGATACTTCAGGTTTTGACTAGACCTTATACTTCCCTTACTACTGACCATTAGTCAGACCTGATTATCCAGGATCTACGGTTTTTTTTTAGTGCATATACATATTTGTCACACTCGTACTTTAAAATAACAGAATGAGCAAAAGCTACTGTGGTTATGTTTATCTTAGAATCATTTAGGTTAACAATGATTCAAGAAAGTTCTGAGTTCCTTAACAAAGGCTGAATCATAATCAACACATATTACGGTTAATTCAGAGGTTGTTTATATATTTCAAATAGGAAACAGGCATGATGGTGGACTACTCAGGATTAACTTTAAATTAATCCACAGAAGGTAACTTTTCTTCACAAAAATTGCAAATTTCCTGCTTAAACCAAATGACTAAGAGGAAATTAATACTGTTAAATATCACTCCTAATAACAGTCGATTTTTGGACTATAATCGATCTTTTCTAAAAGAAAGAAAGGAGAGAAAGAAAGAAAAAAAAAAAGAAAAGGAAGGTAAAATGAAAAGAAACACTAAACACAAGTCATCTCGTACACCATAATGCCTTATACCTATATTACTTATCTTTGAAGAAACATTTTGGAAGCAAGAGTTCTTCTTTTTCTATATGCAAGTTTGTTTGTTACATATATAGTATAAGAGAATATGTTAAAAAATGGTACTACTTAACTCATACGAAAAAATACCATAGGAGATACAGAACAAACCCCTTAAATACAAGAAGTTCTAAACCCCTATGACAAGGACTCCCCCTAGTGGCGACCAAGTATAATTACCAGAGCTACTATATTTTGTAAGCACCTATTAATCCAAATACAATATAAAGTGCATGAGGTGTTCATATATAACAGGGGATGACATATCCACATCTGTGCACACAGATATTCAACTGCTCCCAAAATTCAACTCACACACAAATTGCATTTATTTTCCCACATTCTCCTATGTTCATAATGCTCGGCATATATCCTGTAATATAAGATCGAAACAATTAGTTAGCTGCTCCAAAGTGCTAAAAGCCCTAGTACACAAAGTAAGGAAAAAAGAGAAGAGAACATTAATAGTTGAATAAAAATCCAGCTGTTCCTACTTAGACCCAGCTCCCACACAAGGAGTGAAATATTTTTCGCTCTTTGAACCTACCGGACCTTCCTAATAGGGTAGACCAACAGGTCTAAACCTACCTCCGGAACACTTCTCCATCCTCTCATTGAGGAAGGACAACCCCTTTCCTCATCCCCCCCCCCCCCTTTTTTTTTTTTTTTTTTTTTTTTTTTTTTTTTTTTTTTTTTTAATTCTCTTTTCTTCATTTCTCCCCCCCTCCACTCCCCTAGAAACCTAGGGAAAGTTTTGCAGACATAAAACAAGACATTTGGATACAGGATTATATTCAAAATGCCTTTCCACAAACCGCAGACCATATCAACATCAATCAAGCTAATTTCAGTAAACGCTAAAGGGCTTAACATCCCTGAAAAGAGAACCAAATTCCTCAATGAATTTCATAAACTCAAAGCAAATATCATTTGCATACAAGAAACTCACTTTAAAGCTAATAAAGTACCCAAAATGCATGACAAAAGATTTCCAATGGCATTTCATGCCACCAATCCTGAAGGAAAATCCAAAGGAGTCTCTATTTTGATCTCCAAACAGACTCCCCTTCAGATTCATGACACAATGATTGATCCAGGGGGAAGATACATATTCTTAAAAGGAAAGTTGGGACCTCATCCATCACAATAGCTAACATTTACACCCCCAACTCAAAACAGGTAACCTTCTTTCGTAAAATAAAGGACTTATTAACAAACTTCGCAGCAGGTATAATCATCTTAGGGGGAGATTTCAATACCCCATTAAACCCGCTCATAGATACCTCGAATGGTACATCGAGCCTTCCTTATAAAGCACTGAAACAAATCAAACTCCAACTACAGGAGCTAATGCTACATGACACCTGGAGAACCCTAAACCCTCAAACCAAAGACTTTACCTATTTCTCTACACTCCATCAAAAATACTCCAGAATAGATTACTTTTTTATCTCACAACCAGACCTTGACTTACTGACAGACTCAACAATTGAAACCATGACCTTATCTGACCATCACCCGATTACCATAACATTAACTTTCCCAGAAAAAACTACCATAACTAAAACATGGAGACTCAACACCACTGTATTGAAGGATCCTATAGATGTAATTCATTTTAATGATAAACTAAATGAATACTTTGCACTAAATGAAAATGATGAGACATCTTTGATTACTCAGTGGGAAGCACACAAATGTGTCATGAGAGGCGAATTTATAAATAAATTAGCCAAACTAAAGAAGGAAAAACAATCCAAAATTAGATCGTTACTAGACCAAATTCATAAATTAGAAACAACCCATAAAAGAACTGTGGCACTCTCTACATTTGAAGATTTAAATAAAGCAAGAACTCTACTATCAGAAGAGTTGAGCATGAAAACTAAAAGACAATATATCTTAAGACACAAGATATATTACGAGCAAGGCAACAAGAGTGGAAGGTTGCTTGCAAAAGCAGTCCAAAACAAGAAAGTGGCTTCGACAATTCACCAAATAAGAGACAAACAAGGTACACCACACTCTTCGAATGAGGAGATTGCCAAACAGTTTGAATTATACTACCAATCCCTCTATAACATTCCATCAAATTCCAAATGCCCACAAAACTCAGACAAAAGAACAAAGCTTATTCAAGAGTTCCTAGAGAAATATTGCCCACCCCAAATATCAAAAAACACAGCGCAAGACCTAGAGTCACCCATAACTGGCCTAGAATTTGATAAAGCCTTAAAAGATATGAAAATAGGAAAAGCACCAGGTCCGGACGGACTACCCCTTCAATATTACAAAACATTTACAAACATACTAAAACCAAGATTTTTAAAAACCTTTCAATCACTGCACTCTGAACAACACCCCCCTAAGCAACTACTGGAAGCACATATAACGGTTATACCAAAAGAAGGCAAAGATACAACCCAGGTTACTAATTATAGACCAATATCCCTAATTAATGTCGATATCAAGATATATGCCAAAATACTAGCAAACAGACTCCTACCCTTACTATCTTCCCTCATTTCCTTAGACCAAGTAGGCTTTATACCGGGAAGAGAAGGTCGAGACAACACAATTAAAGCAATAAACATAAATCACTGGTTATCAACCCAAAAAAAACAAGGATTCTTCCTCTCCCTTGATGCTGAGAAGGCGTTTGACAGAGTGGCCTGGGACTTCATTGATGCAACGTTAAAACAAATAGGAATCCTGCCCCAAATGAGATCTTATATCAAAGTACTATACTCAAATCCAACAGCAAAAGTTCGAGTCAATGGCCACCTGTCAAACGCCTTCAACCTTCGCAATGGCACAAGACAGGGATGTCCCCTTTCACCCCTATTATTTGTCCTCACATTAGAACCACTATTAAATAAAATTAGATCCAACCCAGACATCAAGGGTATAGAGATACACAAACACACATATAAGGTTGCAGCCTTTGCTGATGACATGCTCCTATTCCTCTCAGAACCCCATATCTCTTTACCCAACGTCATTCAAGATTTAGAATATTTCCAACTACTTTCAAACCTAAAAATTAACCACTCAAAATCTAGCGCCCTAAACATTACACTACCCCCAAACTCAGTAGAATTATGTAAGAAAAACTTTCCCTTCTCGTGGGCCAATCAAAGTATAACATATCTTGGAACTGAAATTCCTACAAATTTAAATGATCTTTTCAAACTAAATTACTTACCCATTCTAAAAGATACACAGGACGACCTAAAAAAATGGAATTCCCTCAATATATCTTGGTTCGGTAGAGCTTCCCTGGTCAAGATGACAATATTACCTAGATTTCTATACGTGATGCAAACAATTCCCATTAGGCTCCCATCTGCCTTCTTTGACTCCTTCCGCAAAGCATGCTCTACTTTTATCTGGAGGAGCAAACCTCCCAGAATCAAATTTACGACGCTAAACCTCCCCAAAAATAAAGGGGGGATAGCTCTACCGGACCTCCGAAAATACCACCAGGCTGCTCTTCTGACAAGAATAGTAGACTGGAACATTCACGATAAAGTTAAAGACTGGGTGACTCTTGAACAAACAATCTTCTCACACCAAATAAACTCCTTTCCGTGGATCTGCCCAAAATACCACTCAAAAAACATTAAAGCTCACCCCCTTATCGGTCCCACACTAGAAATATTTAGTAACACCTATAAAAAAAACAACCCTTTACCTTGGATGAGTCCTCTAACACCATTAAGAAATAATCCAGATTTTCTCCCAGGTACAGAAAAAAACTTTCTTTCTAAATCATGGCCACACAAAGAAATCCTTGTCAAACACTTCTTTAAAAATGGTAAACTTCTATCAAGAGATGAAATTAATAAAGACAGTGACCCTCCACAGATCTCTCAGTGGAATTACCTACAAATTAGACACTACTTGACTAGCAAAGAAATAACCCAACACTGGACTAGACCTCTTACGACACTAGAAGAACTCTGCACAAAATCAACCCCACAGAGACACATCATCTCTATTCTATACAACTCACTTTTTATGAGCAATTCTGAATTCTCCAGCTCGTCATGTCAAGCCTGGGAACAAGATCTTAACCTAAATCTGACAGAGGAAAATTGGGAAAGGATCTTTATGTATGCACATAAAGGTTCCCTTAATGTTGCCACTCAAGAATGTGGCTATAAAATCATCACTAGGTGGTATAGAACCCCCACCCTATTGCACAAATTCTCTCCTCAGTCAACCGACAGATGTTGGAGATGCAAAAATGAGAAAGGCTTGATGATCCACATCTGGTGGACTTGCCCGCTTATCCAAAATTTTTGGAACATGGTTCACGAAACCGTCAAGTCAATCACTTCAGAAAACTTAAACCTTAACCCAGCACAATACCTCCTACACTACAACTCACTACCTAAAAGACAATACCTAAAATCTTTAACCATGTTTATGATAAATGCTGCAAGACACTGTATCCCCTGCCATTGGCGCTCAAATTCTATTCCTTCAAAAAAAGAATGGTTTCGCAGAATAAACAATATAGAAAGAATAGAAGAACTCATAAGCATATCTCAAGAGAAAATAACTTACTTTGCTTCAACATGGTACAAATGGATAGAATTTAAAAACTCTCAGGAATACAAAGCAATCAATATTTAATTAAAAAACTACATTTAATAAAAAAGGCTCATAAGAAGGTTCAAAAAATGGAAAGAAATTAATATGTCTTTTCAATAACTACCATCTACTACCCCCCCCCCCCCTTTTTTTTTTTTTTTTTTTTTTTTTTTTTTCCTTTCCCCTCCCTTCCCTCTCTCACCCCCAAATCATAACTCGAGTTACCTAATATTTACTACGATATTTCAAGATTTCCTTGATACTACTTGAAAATATAATTAGCATAAAAAGAAAAATGTTTATTTGTGTAACTATATACAACCATATTGTATTCATACACTATCCGAAACTGTATTAAAACCCATTGTCATATGTACCACTTTTATGCAGATGTATTATTATAATGCTGTAATGTCATTACTTGTTCAATCAATAAAAACCTTTGTGAAACAAAAAAAAAAAAAAATCCATAGTTTTTGCTAGAAATTACTTATAACCCCGAAACAATATTTTTTTAGCAGAGACCCTAGACCAGTGATGGTGAACCTTGGCACCCCAGATGTTTTGGAACTACATTTCCCATGATGCTCATGCACTCTGCAGTGTAGTTGAGCATCATGGGAAATGTAGTTCCAAAACATCTGGGGTGCCAAGGTTTCCCATCACTGGCCTAGAGAATAAAATGGCGATCGTTGCAAATTTTTTAAGTCACATGGTATTTGCGCAGCGGTCTTTCAAATGCAATTATTGGGGGAAAAAGACACTTTCATGAATTTAAAAAAAAAAACAGTAAAGTTATCCCATTTTTTTATATAATGTGAAAGATGATGTTATGCCGAGTAAATAGATACCTAAAATGTCATGCTTTGAAATTGCGCACATCCGTGGAATGGCGCCAAACTACAGTACCTAAAAATATCCGTAGGCGACGCTTTAAAAATTTCTACAGGTTACCAGTTTAGAGTTATAGAGTAGATGCTGTACTAGAATTATTGTTCTCACTCTGGCAACCACAGCGATACCTCACATGTGTGGTTTAAACACTGTTTACATTTGCGGGCGCGACTTAAGTATGCACTCGCTTCTGTGCGCGAGCTCGGAGGGACGGGGCACTTTAGAAAATTTTTTTTTATTTATTTTATATTATTTTATTTATTTTTACACCTTTTTTGTAAAAAAATGCTGATCCTTTTTATTGCTGTCACAAGGAATGGAATGGTCTATAAGACACCAAATCCCTCCTTTGCACTTCAAAGTATTCAAAACGCCAAAATCAGCATTTTGGAATACTAGGGATTTTTTTAAATCGGCGCCATTGGCAGCCGAGTAAACCGGTAGTGATGTCATGACATCGCTTCTGGGTTACTTGTTCGGAGACCCGATCAAAGCCAATTTTGGCTTCATTTGGGTCTTCGGACAGCCGGCGGATGTGTTGGCTGGTCGTTTGGGCCTCCTGGTGGGACGGGAGAGCCCGGGAGAGCCACAGAAGGCAGCGGGTGGGGGGATAAGTCCCTCTCCTTAGGTTGTTATCACTAGAAAGCCAACCATTGGCTCTAAATAACGGTACAGGGTGATGCCTGCAGCTGTTGGCATCAACGCGGTATAACCCCTTCAAGCCAAGAATGCATATTTACATACGGTCGGTGTGAAGGGGTTAAATATTTAGCATTTTTTTTCACACAAATAGAGCTTTCTTTTGGTGGTATTTAATTACCACTGTTTTTTTTTTTTAATATTATGCTAAATAAATTAAAAAATATACAATTTTGAGAGAAAAAAACGTGTTTTTCTTTGTTTCTGTTATAAAATTTGTAAAATCTTTCTTCATAAATGTAGGCCGAAATGTATTCTGTTCTATGTCTTAGTAAAATAACCCAAATCAATGTATATCATTTAGTCTGTGTGAGAACTGTACAAACTATGGGATATATATGTTAAAATCAATTTCCTGATGTACTGACGGCAGATCTAATTTTTCGAGGCCCTAAAACACCAGGACAGTAGAAGTATTCCCAGAATCACCCCTTTTTTTTTAAAGTGGACAGTCCAATCTATTTAGTAAGAGGCATGGTGAGTTTTTTGAAGTTGTAATTTTTTGTCACAATTTTTGGGAAAAGGAAGAAATGAGGGGGGTTAAAACCTTCCGGTGGTCTAGTGATTAACGAACGGGTCAAATTTTACAGAGTTTTCACAGCTGCTATCTAGGGATTGCTTTGTTCTTCTAGCTGATATGTGGAAGTTTTCTGCTACTCTAATCTGAAATCATATATCTAAATTTGAATAATCATTTTACTGCATTCAATCATGATCTTCCTTATTTTGCTTCATCCATTCTATAGATCTATGCTTCCCCTCACCTCTCCTGCTGTTTCTTCAACATTATCCCCCATTAATCATCACATCAGCAGTCAAATGGGGGGGGGGGGGGGGGGGGGGCTGGGAGCTCTGACATGAAGAAGCAAAGCCCAGCTCCTCTATCAAGATGGCCACCTCCACTTCAAAGATACAGTGGTAAGTCAGAAATGGGGAAAAGAGCAGATGCAGGGAGACCACAAAAAATATTGGTGAGTAGTCCTTTGTCTCCTGTTTGTCTTTTTTGGCCACTAATTCCACAGTACAGGTCCTCTCTAAAGCCTCGTACACACAATCGGATTTTTGGCAGGGAATTGTGTGATGACAGACTGTTTTCCTAAAATCCGACCATTAGTACGCTCCATCAGACAATTGTTGTCCAACTTTCCGCTAACAAATGTTAGATAACAGGCTAGTAAATTTTCAGCGGACAACGGTCTGTTGTCAGATTTTCCGAGTGTGTGTACACAAGTCCGTCACACAAAAGTCCAGAGTACAAACACGCATGCTCGGAATCAATGCTCACCAAACACGACATTAGCGGAAGGTGCCCAAAGGGTGGCGCTCAAGAGCTGAAATGTGTTTGTTGGCCGACAATTGTGTACCGTTTGTAAGCAAGACAAGTTTAAGGCACACGCCCTTTGGACAAAAGTCTGACTCTCTGTTGGCCAACAATCCAATCGTGTGTACGAGGCTTTAGTCTCCATTTGAAGGTTCTGACAATGCTTTGAATGTCCCCTTGTCCTCTATAATATTCTATAACACTGTCTATCACCAGGGTCCAACTCAACACTTCTGAGATTGCAAATGGTCGCAGCAGGTCAGGTAAGAGCTATTTAGATTAATCGATTTGTTTTTTTTATCAACTTTAAAGCACACGCAGTTCCACCCATTGCAATCTATTGGACACAATGACCATAGCAGTCTCATTTTTGGGGGGAACGATGGAGTTGGAGGAGGTTTGCAGGAAAAGTGGATCCAACTGTTTTATCCAAGAAATCTCCATTCCCCATTACATGTCCATGTATTGTGTGTATTAGACTGGTGGTTGGAAAAATACGGATGAAAACACAAAGACCAGGGACATGATGTATGATGACTTTATTGTGTATAGAAGATACACACCATTTTTATTTAATTTTTTTCTATATATGCTCTAATTATTATTATTATTATTAGTAGTAGTAGTAGAAGTAGTATTAGTAGTATTATTTAGAGGTGTGAGGAAACACAAGGACCTACTAATATAAATCATTCATAAACTTTATAAAATATCTTTCCAATTAATTTCACAACAAAATCCAGTAAAACTTGGTTTAGGGACAAGGAGTGAGGTTGGATCTCCCCAAGGAGGACACAGAGCTCACTAGAGACCTCACAGGGGATCTAACCTTTAACACTACTATTTTTTTTCTATCTTTGCTATCATTGTCTCCTTGGTGGAGATGACCCCTTCAATTCTGGTCCCAGTGATCTCATTGTAGTTGCTGCCCGTTACCTTTTCTACATAAATATGGAAATTAGGCCAAACGTCATTTATATTACAAATGAAACAGCAAAACTTTGTTAAATTCGTATTATTTACATAATTTACTTTTCAGTTTTGGGTTTCCATGGATTAAAATGAGACTTTGAAGAGTTGGGTACATCAGGGCAATTATCCAGGTACAAAATACCAAAGTATCATTTTGGGACAAATTCAATATAGCTACCGTCGATAAAAGAAAAAAAGTCAAATCCAGGACAAGTTTCATTATCATTATCCTGGTGGCCCGGATGTGTCCCTGGAGCTGAGATGACGTTAGGTGAGATTCGCTGAGGTTTATCCTCCAGACGTGTCTCAGCAGTGATGTGACACATTGACCGATGCAGAGACAAGTCAGGGTGATAGGAAAGAAACATCCAAAGAATAAGTTACACATGGTGTAACTAAAATATAAATTAGTGTCATAAGCACTTTCATTTGTTAACAAAGTTACGTTTTGTAAAGGATTGACTTCTGTTAACCAGGAAAGTGGCAAAGTGATGATGATTGATCCAAGAACTGACCCCACTATGAGCTGAGGAACAGAAGACAGGAACATGGCTTTCATCCTCAGAAGATAAGGATGGGAAAAGTTCACCAATCGGACATAGTAGAACATGGAGAGCCAAGCGGTGTTCCAGATACTGGCATAGAGGAAAGCAAACTCTAAAGTAAACATTGATAGATATACATTCTTACCAAGGTTGAAGAACCTCGCCAGAGTGTCCCGCATTCCATCAAAGGACAGGCAGACCTGCAGGAAAATATTGGTAAGCGCTATAGACATTTGGATTTGATCACAGACAACAGAATTTCTGCAATTTTTCCATTGTAACAAATACAAAGTCAGAAGTAAAGAATTGATCATTGTCCCGGATAGACCTGTGAGAAGTGAAAACACAAATATGAACATTTCCAGAGCTGTGATCACCTTAGAAGAAGGAAGACTATTTGTTGGATTCTCCTTCTGCAGAGATAAGCTGGATAAAATAATAGTACAGATATAAAGTAAAATCTGTCAGAAGAGATTCAGAGAAGACGTATCATGGAACACAAATCTCTCCAGGATCTGGTTGCCGGGTTTGATGACATCTCATCAGGTTTCATATGAAATAATTTGCTTCCTCTGATCCTTGTTTGGTTTGTACCGGAAAGCTCAGGAACATATTCAAAAGAAATAAACCACATTCTATAAAAAAATATATACTCAGTCCTGTTTTGCTTATTACATCTGGCTTGTGTCTGGGATGACAAGAATCATGAAGGTTTATTAACCACTTAAAGACCAGCATGTTAAACTTTTCCATCTTTCTGCATTATCATGCTTTTAATGACAATTACTCAGCCATGCAACACTGTACCCAAATTCTTTTTTCTATCATTTTCTGAAACAGATAGAGCTGTTTTTGTTGATATTAATCATAATCACCACTGGATTTTTTTTCTATATAAAGAATTTTTCTTAGTTTATGTTATAAAACTTAAAAAAAAAAAAATTCTTCTTCATACACTAAGGCTGGATTCACATCTATGCAGTTTTAGTGCTTTTTGCATTTTGCAGATTTGCACTACAGTCCATTTAACATAGTTTCCTATGGAACACGTTCTGTAGTGCAAATCTGCAAAATGCAAAAAGCACTGAAAATGCATAGGTGTGAATCCAGCCTTAGGCTGGATTCACACCTATGCATGTTGCTTTTGAGCGTTTTTGGAGGTTTTTTTTTCATGCTTGCCACGTTTTTGAGCAGCGTTTTTGCGGCGTTTTTGCAGCGTTTTTGCCGCGATTTGCGTTTTGCGTTTTTTTTTTTTTTTTTTTTTACAGTTTTTTTTTACAGTCTAAAAAAAAAATTAAAAAAAAAAAAAAAAACGGCAAAAACGCTGCAAAAACGCTGCAAAAACGCTGCACTTGCGTTTTTGATGCTTGTCCATTGAAATCCATTACATGCAAAACGCTGCTTTTTGCATGAAAAAAAGTCCCCGACCCTTTCCAAAAATGCAGAGAAACAAAAAGGCATTGATGTGAACATGTTCCATAGGATCCCATGTTAAAAAATTCCCCTGCATTTCTGCAAAATGCAAAATGCATCAAAAAACGCGCTAGTGTGAATGGAGCCTTAGACCAAAATGTATTAATTTGGTAAAAATAACCCAAATCAGTATATATATCATTTAGTCTGTGTGAAAGTGTCTACAACTATGAGATATATATTTGAAAGTTGATCAATATTGATAAATGACTGTCCCATTTTTTGAGGCCATAAAATGCCAGAAGAGTAAAAAATGCCCCGAAATATGACCCCGTTTTGTAAAGTAGACAGTGCAAGGTGTTTAGTAAAAGGCTTTGTGAGATTATCAATGCTCTAATTTTTGTAACAATTCTTTGCAAAATGATAACAGCATGGGCATACATAGAATTACACTCCAAAACATATGCATCATTCGTGAGACTTTTTTTCAGCCTAGAGATGCATAGAGGGACCCAAAATCCAAGGAGCACTTTCAAGCCTTCTAGGGGCATAACTGATACATCCAAGAGAGGAGAAACATCAACAAAATGACCACATTTTGGAAACACTCAAAGGTATTTTCTGAAAGGCATAAAAAATGTCATTTTTTGCCACACATTTTTGAAAAATACATAAAGAAAATGAAAATGTCTTCTTTCACAAAGTTGTCAAACAATAAGATATTTAAAATGTTAACCACTTGCCGACCACCGCACGCCGATGTACGTCCTTACTTTGAGGACGTATATCGTTGTTTTGGCAACAGCTAGCTGACATAACCCCGGCATCCTCGTGTTCGGCCGGCTACAAAATAAATGTGGTCTCTGCAGCGGATTTGCCGCAAGATCACTTTTAACGGTGGCGGGAGAGGGACCCCCCTCCCGCTGTGCTCCGGTGCCCTCCGCCGCTTACCGCAGCCGTCAGCAGAGGCGGAGGTGATCCAGTCCTTCTTCTAGCTAGACATGGAGATGAGTGAGGGGAAGATGGCCCCCACCCGTCTCCATGACATTGCAGGGCGGAAGCGACGTCAAAATGTCACTTCCACACATAGCTCATAAAGGACCATTTTTTAAAAATCCTTTTTTTAAAAGACTAATTTTTTTTTTTTTATTGCATTTTAGTGTAAATATGAGATGTGAGGTCTTTTTGACCCCAAAGCTCACATTAAAGAGGTCTTGTCATGCTTTTTTTCTATTACAAGGGATGTTTACATTTCTTGTAATAAGAATAAAAGTGACACTTATTTTTTTAAACAGTGTAAAAATAAAAAATAAAGGGATAAAATAAATAAGAAAAAAAAAACTTTTTAAATGTGCCCCGCCCCGCCGAGCTCGCGTGCAGAAGCGAATGCATACGCGAGTAGCGTCCGCATATGAAAACGGTGGTCAAACCACACATGTGAGGCATCGCCATGATCAGTAGAGCGAGAGCAATAATTATACCCCTAGACCTCCTCTGTAACTCAAAACATGCAACCTGTCGATTTTTTTAATCGTCGCCTATGGAGATTTTTAAGGGTAAAAGTTTGTCGCCATTCCACGAGCGGGCGCAATTTTGAAGCGTGACATGTTGGGTATTAATTTACCCAGCGTAACATTATCTTTCATGATATAAAAAAATTGGGCTAACTTTACTGTTGTCTTATTTTTTAATTCAAAAAAGAGTACTTTTTACAAAATAAGTGCTCTTGTAAGACCGCTGCGCAAATACAGAGTGACAGAAAGTATTGCAACAACCGCCATTTAATTCTCTAGGGTGTTAGAAAAAAAATGTATAATGTTTGGGGGGGTCTAAGTAATTTTCTAGCAAAAAAAACTGTTTTTAACTTGTTGTAAACAACACATCTAAAAAAGAGGCTCGGTCCTTAAGTGGTTAAGCATGCGCATACTTAGAATTTCATCCAAAAACACATTATGCTACTCCTCCTGAGTAGAGTTGGGCTGAACACCTCCAGTTCCGTTCGTGCCAGAACTCACGAACATCGCAAAAGTTGGACCCGAACTTCAAACCCCATTAAAGTCTATGGAACCCGAACTTAAAAATTAAAAGTGTCCATTTTGAAGGCGTATATGCAAGTTAACTGCTTGCCGACCAGCCACTGTCTTTATACGATGGCAGGTCGGCTCTCCTGCGTGAATCACCATACCTGTATGGCGGCTTGTGCAGCAGGGGTGGATCCAAAGCCTAGTCTCGGGAGGGGCACTGCCAGAAAATATGTTTTTTTGGGGTAAATTTATCGGGAAAATGGCTGGTGTTGGCGCCTCAATCATCATGGCACCATGGTTTTTATGGTGTCAGGATGATTGAAGCGCATTATTACTATAATTACATTGTTATAAAAAATGAAATGGTTGAACTCACCATAATGCAAAATCAGTGGGAGCCCCGAGCGTGTCACTTGCCACTGTCACCTGCCACACATTGCGGATTGTCACATGCCATGTCGCCTGTCACCAGATGCAGATTGTCACTTGCCACGTCCCTTGCCACACGTTGCAGATTGTCACTTGCCACGTCCCATGCCACACTGATCACTTTATTAGTGTCACTGGTCCCCAAAACTTCAAAAGTGTCAGTTAGGTGTCCGATCTGTCCGCTCCAATGTTGCAGCTAAAAAAATCACTGATCGCCGCCATTACTAGTAAAAAAGAATTAAATATAAATGCCATAATTCTATCCCATAGTCTGTAGACGCTATACATTTTGTGAAAACCAATCAATATACGCTTATTGGGATTTTTTTTTACCAAATATATGTAGAAGAATACATACCGGCCTAAACTGTGGAAGAAATTTTTTATAACAAAATGCAAAAAATATAGTTTCTTTTTTCAAAATTGTCGCTCTTTTTCGGTTTATATTACAAAACCGCAGAGGTGATCAAATACCACCAAAAGAAAGCTCTATTTGTGGGAAAAAAAGGACGTCAATGCACCGCGCAATTGTCAGCCAGTCAAAGTAACGCAGCTTATGGCCTGGTCATAAGGAGGGGTAAAACTTTTCGGAGCTGAAGGGGTTGAGATCAAGACTAAAAGGGCATTTTTTTGTTTCATACATAATGCATGGCACACATGTATTTTGCGATTTGACACATGACATTCATTCTTTTACTCACATTTAGTCAATTGGTGCTCTGGTGAGGGTAGGGGTTCTCATGCAGGAGCAATGGAGAGAGTGGAGATGGATCGGATGGATCCAGTAATCTTCTCAATAAGTCTTCTTCCTGTATTCAATTCACTGCGCTCTGCAGACTGCCCAAGGTGGAGAAGATGGAGGAGGTGGGTGGAGCCAACACTAACTCAGGGGCGGCAGAGGCCTGTAGCCGCCACTGACTGTGGACGCTGGCTGGACATGTTAGTGCAGTAAGTTACTGTAGGTCAGTGCAGTGGTTGGAACAGAACTGTAAACACAGTCACGTCGGCTCTGAGAGACTCGAATCCGACGTGACTCACTGTGACTGACGTCACTCGTTGCTAACGCCTGGGCCGCCTGGCGTCTAGCAACAAGTGCAGGGAAGAGGCTCCACCCACCTTCTCCGGCTCCTCCTGGTATCCTTGTCAGTCAGTGAGTGACCGTAACCACATTAGACGCAAGTCTCTCTCTCGGCGCCGCTGATCGGCTGATATGAGAGAGAGACTCGGGCAGCGGCAGCGCAGAACAAGGCAGCAAATGAGTGTGATAACAATGACATAGTGCTATTATTTTGGGGGGGGGGATTGCCCTGTTGCCCCCCCTGGATCCGCCCCTGTCGTGCAGGCGCAGTTGCGGGTGGGTGTGCGCCTGCTGCACGCTGCAGGAGCATGCCCGCGGGTCGAGCGGACTCGATGTTAGCCGGCAACCCGCAATTGCCTAGTACAGAGGCAGAACAGAGATCTGCCAGTGTAAACAAGGCAGATCCTTCTTCTTACAGGGGACATTTCAGAGATCTACTATTCCCAATGATCAGGAATAGGGATGAGCCGAACACCCCCCCAGTTCGGTTCGCACCAGAACCTGCGAATGGACCGAAAATTTTCATGAACGTTAGAACCCCATTGACGTCTATGGGACTCGAACGTTCAAAATCAAAAGTGCTCATTTTAAAGGCTAGTTTGCATGGTATTTTCCTAAAAAGGGATGGGGACCCGGGTCCTACCCCAGGGGACATGTATCAATGCAAAAAAAACTTTTAAAAACTTCAGTTTTTTCGGGAGCAGTGATTTTAATGATGCTTAAAGTAAAAAAAAAGTGAAATATTCCTTTAAATATCGTACCTGTGGGTGTCTATAGTATGCCTGTAAAGTGACGCGTGTTTCCCGTGCTTAGAACAGTCCCTGCACAAAATGTCATTTTTAAAGGAATAAAAGTCATTTAAAACTGCTTGCGGGTTTAATGTAATGTCCGGTCCTGGCAATATGGATGAAAATCAGTGAGACAAACGGCATGGGTACCCCCCAGTCCATTACCAGGCCCTTTGGGTCTTGTATGGATATTAAGGGGAACCCCGCACCCAAATTAAAAAAAGGAAAGTTGTGGGGCCCCCAGGCCCTATATACTCTGAACAGCAGTACACAGGCAGTGCAAACAAGACAGGGACTGTAGGTTTGTTGTTAAGTAGAATCTCTTTGTAATTTTGAACTGGTACATTTTTAACGTGTTTAGCTCCAGCCAAAATTTCAATTTTAAGCTTTTTGGAAAACATAGGGAAGGGTTATCACCCCTGTGACATTTGTTTTGCTGTCTGTGCTCCTCTTCAGAAGATTTCACCTCACTTTTTGTCCCAATGACAAATGTTTTTTCAAAATTTGGGATTTTTTGTGAAACAAGGATTGGTGATAAAGCATCAGTGGAAAGGAGAAAAGTTTTTTCCCGTATTAACTCTTACAGGAGAGAATTTCCCTTCCTAGGGGTAGATTTCATCTCACTTCCTGTTGTCTCCTTCCGTTTGCAAGTAGGAGTCGTTTGTAAGTTGGATTATTGAAAATAGGGTCTTGCCCTATATACTCAGCAGAAATTTGGGCCTTAGGTGTTGTTGTGGCCACAACACTGTAAGCCCTCACAGGGCCCTGCTGTGAAATATTAGATCAAGAATTCTAATTACATGCCCCTGTTGAACAGGGGCTGAAAAATTGGGCCTTAGGCACTGGTGCTGGTGCCACAACACTGCAACCCCTGACAGATACTCTAGTTGGAGCACAGGAACGAGCCCTGCTGCAAAGAATTGCATCAAAAATTGTAATTACACGCCCCTGTTAAACAGGGGCTGAAAAATTGTGCCTTAGGCACTGGTGGCAAAGCCCAGAACCAAAAATGTTCTTACAAGCTATCAGCATGATCATTGAGGAGGAAAAGGATAATTACTCAGCATAACAGGAAAGTCACTCAGCATCAGCATAGGCAGTCTTTGAAGGGATCTGACATTTCATAAAAATTTATTCAGTTACATCAGCATCAGGTGCTTGGTAGCTGGTGGTGATCCAAGACTGATTAATTTTTATGAAGGTCAGTCGATTGACCGAGTCGGTGGATGGACACACCCTGTGATCGGTTACAAAGCCTCCAGCAGCACTGAATGTGCGTTCCGAAAGAACGCTGGATGCAGGACAGGCCAGTAGCTCAATTGCATACTGTGCTAGCTCTAGCCAGTGATCCATCCTCAAGACCCAGTAACCCAGAGGATTTTCGGTGGGAAAGGTGTCCAAGTCAAATCTTGCCCCTAGGTATTGCTGCACCGTGTAAAACAGACACTGGTGATGGTTGCTGGAACCGATCAGACCTTGGGGCTGCGGACGCATCAGTCAGACGGCCACCTTCTCCACCACTCCTTCTGTGACTGACCGAAGCCTCAGCAACACGTTGTCCAGAAACAGGAGTTTGTAACCCCCCAGTCTCTGCGAACGCGTTGCACAGACCTTTCTGCAAGGCCTCTCAAAGATGTTTCATTCTCTTCTCCCTCTGCGATGGCAAGATAAGGTCCGCAACCTTACCCTTGTAATGTGGATCAAGGAGGGTTGCCAGCCAGTATTGTTCCTTCTCCTTGATACCACGAATACGAGGATCCTTCCGCAGGCTTTGCAGGATCAGGGAGGCCATGCAGCATAGGTTTGCTGAGGCATTCGGTCCAGAGTCCTCTGGGTCACTAAGGATGACATGATTCACAGCCACCTCCTCACAGCCACGTACAAGTCCATGTGTTTCTTGGGACTCTAAATGATCCCTTAAAGACTGCTGCTGATGCTGAGTGCCAGGCTCCACCTCCATACTGACACAATCCTCCTCCTCCATTCCTGTGTGATGCGGGCATGCAGGAACACTGTCTGGATAAAGGGGGCCTTGAGAGCTAAGGAAGTCCTCCTCTTTCTGCCTCTGTTCTGCCTCAAGTGCCCTGTCCATTCTACGCAGCGTGTTCTCCAACAGGTGGACAAGGGGGACAGTGTCACTGATGCATGCACTGTCACTGCTCACCTTCCTCGTGGCCTCCTCAAATGGTGACAGGACAGTGCATGGCGTGGGGAAAAAAAACAAGCTCCCCTGACCTTGTCCTGGTGGCATAGTCGCACAGGTACTCATTGATGGCCCTCTGCTGCATGTGCAGCCGCTGCAGCATGGCCCACATTGAGTTCCACCTGGTGGGCATGTCACAGATTAGGCGATTCTTGGACAGGTTAAATTCCTTTTGGAGGTCTGCCAGCCGAGCACTGGCATTATATGACTGGCGGAAATGCACACAGACTTTCCTGTCCTGCCTCAGGACATCCTGTAAGCCCGGGTACCTGCCAAAGAACCGCTGCACCACCAAGTTAAGGACGTGAGCCAAACAGGGCACATGGGTCATTTGTCCCTGTCGGAGGGCAGAGAGGAGGTTGGTGCCATTGTCGCAAACCACCATTCCTGCCTTAATTTGGCGTGGCGTCAACCACCTCTGAACCTGCCCCTGCAGAGCTGACAGAACCTCTGCCCCAGTGTGGCTCCTGTCCCTCAAGCACCGCATTGCATCTTTTGGCCTGCGTACTTTGTAGCCCCTTGAACGCCTACGGAGCACCGCTGGTTCCGGGGACAAAGCACAGGAAGAGGCCATGGAGGAAGAAGAAGAGGAGGGGGTGGAGGAGAGAGGTGTGTTACAATCATTAGCATTTTGGAGGCGTGGTGGCCGAAAACAACCTTCAACACTACTGCACCTTGTCCTGCATCCTTCCCAGCTGCCAGCAGAGTCACCCAATGCGCTATGAAACTTAGGTAACGTCCCTGTCCATGCCTGCTGGACCATGAGTCAGAGATAATATGCACCTTACCGCTGACTGCCCTGTCCAGTGAGGCCAAGACATTGCCTTCCACATGCCGGTAGAGCGCGGAAATCGCCTTTCGTGAGAAAAAGTGGCGTTTGGGTACCTGCCACTGAGGAACCGCACATTCCACAAACTCACGGAAGGGGGCAGAGTCTACCAACTGAAAAGGCAGCAGTTGAAGTGCTAGCAATTTTGCCAAGCTAGCATTCAACCGCTGGGCATGTGGATGGCTGGGAGCGAACTTCTTTCGGCGGTGCAGCAGCTGGGGCAGGGAAATTTGCCTGGTACAATCTGACGTCTGTGTACCGAAAGCAGATTGCCCACAAGTACTTGGTTGTGACACACCTAATTCTACACCTTCATTCCTCTCAGTGCAGGTCTCAGAGAGGACTGAAGGTATAGTGGGGTTGGAGATCTAAGCTGATGAGGAGCAAGAAGAGGTCCTCTTTGTTCTTTGGTGTGGGTCTTTTAGATATGCTTGCCAACAAACTGCATGGCAGGTCAACATATGTCTGGTCAAGCATGTGGTACCCAAGCGGGAGATGTTTTGGCCACGCAAGATACGCTTGAGACATATGTTGCAAATAGCAGCGGTGCGATCTGATGCATTCGTTTCAAAAAAGGCCCACAAAGAACTTTTGGAATAACGCGCAGAGACAGCAGCTCCCTGCACATGCAGAGCTTTGCGGTGTGATGCAGTCAGTGTGCTGCCCTTAAGCTGGCCCCTGGAGGGCATCCTGCTTCGTTGGTGATGTGCCTCCTCCTCGTCCTCCTCCTCTCTCCTATCAGGCACCCACGTTGAGTCAGTGACCTCATCATCCCCTCCCTCCTCATCACTGGAGCAAACCTGGCAGTATGCTGCAGCAGGGGGAACATGAGTGCCAGATTGCTGTCCTTCTTGTGCACCCCCTCTGTCCATGTTCACGTTACTGCCTTCATCTAGCTCAGTACCATCATCAGAGCCTTCTAAACGCTGGGCATCCTCCTGGAGCATGTACTCAACACTAAAATAATAATAAATTACTAATGCGCACAACCACCCTCTCAGAGGATCCTAGGCAATGGAACAAAAAGTAGAGAAGCTGCCAACATATGAGGTGGCCTCACCCACCCTAAAAGGTACCGTAATGATAATCAAAAGTATGTGGCGCTAGTCTTATGCCGCGTACACACGAGCGGACTTTATGGCAGACTTTGCCCGGCGTACTGGATTTCGTCGGACAATTCGATAGTGTGTGGGCTCCAGCGGACTTTGTTTTCTCAAAAGTTGGATGAACTTAGATTTGAATCATGTTTCAAATCTGTCCGACGGACTCGAGTCCGGTCGAAAAGTCCGCTCGTCTGTATGCTAGTTCGACGGACAAAAAGCCACGCTAGGGCAGCTATTGGCTACTGGCTATGAACTTCCTTGTTTTAGTCCGGTCGTAAGTCATCACGTACGAATTCATCGGACTTTGGTTGATTGTGTGTAGGCAAGTCCGCTCATTCAGAAAGTCCGTCGTAAAGTCCATCGAAAAGTCTGCCGGGCAAAGTATGCTGCAAAGTCCGCTCGTGTGTACGCGGCATAAGTGTACCAATCCTATTAAAAAAACTCACAATACAATAAATCTCAATCCTTCCTGAATCAATAATCTTCAATACTTACTTAATAAGTGTACCACTCATGTTAAATTAAAGTCTCAAAATACCATAAAAACTCAATACAATCTTCAATACTTCCTTGAATGGGTAATACTAACTTAACCCATTAGGGGGCAGCCAAACCAACTGAATAGTTAAATGCTGGTTATCATTCCTAATCAAATTCACATAAATCATCCAATAAATATAGTGTTCTTCAACCAAACTAAGTCGAAATTGTGATTAGAGGTGTTTAAACTAAATAATAATAATAAAATGAAAATACAAAAAATAGGAAACAATCCTCAAAGTGTATCATACAAAGTGCATAGTATTTCTCGCCATAATAAGTGAAAAAAATGAAAATTATTGCACAAAATAAATAATGTTGGTGACTAGATTGCTGCCATAGCAAACAAATGAACTCTATATCACATATGTAAACAAACGTGATCAAGTGCATAAAGACAGTGACATATGTGCAAAATCATGCGTATAAAATAAGCTTGCGACTCTGAAATAAATCACCAAAAAACTCTCCCACCTAAAAATATTCCTTATAAAATAGAAAAAACTGTGACATAAATGTGATCAAGTCCAAACAGCTATTGCTTCATGCAATGTGATTCAAAATGTCCATACAGATGATAAATCATAACGTGCCAGTGAGGTGACTATGTGTTGGATTCCTTCTCCTTGAAAAACTGGTGCAGCACACAAGTGTTTCCCCCAGCCTCTCACCTTAATCAGCGGCCCCCAATGGGCCAAATCAAGCTGATGATTAGTATTTCTCTGTAAGGGATGATGATCCAGCAGCTGTCCCCCTCTTCCCAAGGAGTGTGCGTGTGTCAAATTTTTCCTCCTGATCACCAGCGCTCACACAGACCCCAGCATGATAATGAGGAAGAAGGAGAGGCTTCCATAGTGAAGTATTTCAATACAGGTTTATTGATAAAACGTAGTAACTTACATTAAAAACAGGAACTGTCAGCAAGAGTACAGCAGAGACAATAGGGCTTCCGGGTACGGCCGTCCCCGGGAAGCGTCGGCACCTGGCTCCTCCTACCCTGACGCGTTGCGTCACAGCACGTGACTTTATCAAAGGGATGAGGAGTCCGGTGCCTGTTAGCCAGCTTAAGTAAGCGCCGCCGTCATGGCAACGATGTAAACATTGTTAAGAATCGGCTCATCCATATGTAAAAACTTGCTCTAATGCATGCTAATGGCAATACCTTAATAATACTGCTTCATACATAAATAACAAACTCGGGAATTCATTTAACAATATTAAAACCAATATACTAGACTAAAAATTGTATATTAAAAAATCAATCAATATTAGCTGTTGCATTACTTTCACTTATGCCATCTAGTGGTGAAATACAGCAATGACAGCTGATAAATGATTACTACATCCCGCAGGAAATTATAAGCATGTTACACAAAACGAAAGGGGAAAATTAATACCTAGGGGGTGTCTTATCACTTGTGCCATCTACTGGTAACTTAGAACATGGCATCTAATAAATAATTGAATTACCTCACAGGAAGAAAGGCATAATCAGCTAAAAATAAAGGTAATATATAGCTCTCCACCTAAAATCTTAATACATATAATGGACACAATAAAACAAATGTTTTGCCAGATATTTAAACACAGCAATATCTATCAGAATTCTTCTAGGTCATAGTTTGATCTTCAACTTAATGTCAATCAATAAATTTGCTGATTGGATCAAAACTCCCCAACCTATGATCAAACATAGAAGGACACATTGTGTCAGACATCTACTAAAATCATTAAAAAACTCCTTCGAAATAATGGAATTAAAACCATAAATATACAGTATATATAAATTACGATTAAAAATTAGAGATAAAACAATTTAGATCGAATTCTACATTGTGTCCAGACGGCGTTAAAGTACGTAATAAGAGAGTGTGCGGAATAGAGAAATACAAAGCCCATTGGAGAGGCGACAATAAAATCATCAAGATCAGTCAGGCTGAGTCAAAATGGATTCATGAATTACGTACTTTAACGCCGTCTGGACACAATGTAGAATTCGATCTAAATTGTTTTATCTCTAATTTTTAATCGTAATTTATATATACTGTATATTTATGGTTTTAATTCCATTATTTCGAAGGAGTTTTTTAATGATTTTAGTAGATGTCTGACACAATGTGTCCTTCTATGTTTGATCATAGGTTGGGGAGTTTTGATCCAATCAGCAAATTTATTGATTGACATTAAGTTGAAGATCAAACTATGACCTAGAAGAATTCTGATAGATATTGCTGTGTTTAAATATCTGGCAAAACATTTGTTTTATTGTGTCCATTATATGTATTAAGATTTTAGGTGGAGAGCTATATATTACCTTTATTTTTAGCTGATTATG
The DNA here is from genome assembly GCF_042186555.1 of Aquarana catesbeiana. NCBI lineage: Eukaryota > Metazoa > Chordata > Amphibia > Anura > Ranidae > Aquarana > Aquarana catesbeiana. The sequence goes on along the minus strand of NC_133329.1, from coordinate 5,179,331 downwards.
CCTTTCTTCCTGTGAGGTAATTCAATTATTTATTAGATGCCATGTTCTAAGTTACCAGTAGATGGCACAAGTGATAAGACACCCCCTAGGTATTAATTTTCCCCTTTCGTTTTGTGTAACATGCTTATAATTTCCTGCGGGATGTAGTAATCATTTATCAGCTGTCATTGCTGTATTTCACCACTAGATGGCATAAGTGAAAGTAATGCAACAGCTAATATTGATTGATTTTTTAATATACAATTTTTAGTCTAGTATATTGGTTTTAATATTGTTAAATGAATTCCCGAGTTTGTTATTTATGTATGAAGCAGTATTATTAAGGTATTGCCATTAGCATGCATTAGAGCAAGTTTTTACATATGGATGAGCCGATTCTTAACAATGTTTACATCGTTGCCATGACGGCGGCGCTTACTTAAGCTGGCTAACAGGCACCGGACTCCTCATCCCTTTGATAAAGTCACGTGCTGTGACGCAACGCGTCAGGGTAGGAGGAGCCAGGTGCCGACGCTTCCCGGGGACGGCCGTACCCGGAAGCCCTATTGTCTCTGCTGTACTCTTGCTGACAGTTCCTGTTTTTAATGTAAGTTACTACGTTTTATCAATAAACCTGTATTGAAATACTTCACTATGGAAGCCTCTCCTTCTTCCTCATTATCATGCTGGGGTCTGTGTGAGCGCTGGTGATCAGGAGGAAAAATTTGACACACGCACACTCCTTGGGAAGAGGGGGACAGCTGCTGGATCATCATCCCTTACAGAGAAATACTAATCATCAGCTTGATTTGGCCCATTGGGGGCCGCTGATTAAGGTGAGAGGCTGGGGGAAACACTTGTGTGCTGCACCAGTTTTTCAAGGAGAAGGAATCCAACACATAGTCACCTCACTGGCACGTTATGATTTATCATCTGTATGGACATTTTGAATCACATTGCATGAAGCAATAGCTGTTTGGACTTGATCACATTTATGTCACAGTTTTTTCTATTTTATAAGGAATATTTTTAGGTGGGAGAGTTTTTTGGTGATTTATTTCAGAGTCGCAAGCTTATTTTATACGCATGATTTTGCACATATGTCACTGTCTTTATGCACTTGATCACGTTTGTTTACATATGTGATATAGAGTTCATTTGTTTGCTATGGCAGCAATCTAGTCACCAACATTATTTATTTTGTGCAATAATTTTCATTTTTTTCACTTATTATGGCGAGAAATACTATGCACTTTGTATGATACACTTTGAGGATTGTTTCCTATTTTTTGTATTTTCATTTTATTATTATTATTTAGTTTAAACACCTCTAATCACAATTTCGACTTAGTTTGGTTGAAGAACACTATATTTATTGGATGATTTATGTGAATTTGATTAGGAATGATAACCAGCATTTAACTATTCAGTTGGTTTGGCTGCCCCCTAATGGGTTAAGTTAGTATTACCCATTCAAGGAAGTATTGAAGATTGTATTGAGTTTTTATGGTATTTTGAGACTTTAATTTAACATGAGTGGTACACTTATTAAGTAAGTATTGAAGATTATTGATTCAGGAAGGATTGAGATTTATTGTATTGTATGTACTCAACACTGTGGTCAAACAGTTCGAGGGACTCCTCAGGAGGACATGGTGGGGCTAGGGAAGGAGTCACTGATGTCATTGAGCCGAGGGAAGAGGCCGCGTTGGCAGCTGCTTTGCCAGACAAAGTACCCTGAGCATGAGTGAGAGAGGATGAGGAGGGTGAGGACGGCTTGGTCATCCACTCGACCAAGTCTTCCGCATGTTGCGGCTCAACACGGCCAGCTGCCGAAAAAAGGCCAAGCGTGTCCCACGGCCACGTGCTGATGAGGATGCACCGTCTCCACGACCAGCACTGTTGCCTCTAGACACAGAGCCTGCTTGCCCTCTTTTATTGGCTTGTGACTGTCTGCCTCTCCTTGTTGGCCTTCCAGACATACTAATGGCCTGCAGTGAGATGTAGCTGCACTAAGCTGGGATATATATATATATATATATATATATATATATATATATATATATATATATATATATATATCAGTGGCGGCTGGTAAAATTTTAAGATGGGGGGCGCCAGACCCCGCCCTTCCTTTTTTACCCCTCCCACTTTTCACAAGCCCAACCCCTTATAGGATCCCTCACTCCATCTCCTGTAGTACATCATATACCAGGCTATACATTATACACAGGGCTCTGCACATCATATACCAGGCTCTAAGAAAGACTAAAAAAATAAAACAAATACAATCATCACATTTAGGGACTGGAATAATGCAATATCTTACATGTTTGTCTTTGGGTTCAATATAACTTGGATCCATAACTCAGAGCAGATCTACACAAGGTATTATCACTTAAAGTGCATGTTCACAAATAACAAACCTATGGTGTTATGATCTCTGTGGAACTACAAGTCTCAGGATGTCCTGTCCATGCCTATGACAATCATTCCTCAGTCCCTCAGCAGCACAAACAGCTCACTGCACAGTATTAAATCTAACCTTATGACTAATAGTTGTGCAAGAAGTCAAGCAGTGGAAGAGTTCATGAGTAATAAAAGAATCTGCAATTTAATATAAAACAGAACAGCAGAACCAAAGAATTAAAATTATAATTAAAATCCTCATTTTTAGACTCAAATGAAAATGCATAGAGGTGTATGAATTTAAGGCATAATTAGCAGGATCAGACGAGAATGCAAAAGCAGTAAATTAATGGCAGTAACTCAGTCAAAAACAAACAAAAGGAAGATATTATCTGTTGGATGGATTAGGAATGACTGCAGTAAGATGTCCAGAAGACTACACAGAGATAAGACAGACTGGAAAGTAATTGAGGGATGTATAGCCAGGACAACACATTGTCACCGCTTTATGAAGCAGGTCGGGGAGATTAAGAATTGTGAATGCTGACTGGTTATGTGCAAAAGCAGGGCTGCTCAAAAGACACAACTGCAATTACAGATTCTCTCAATATATCAGTTAGGCAGCTGGCAGATGTTCTTCATTACTGAAAAAAATCCTCAGGGCTGCAAGGCGCACTCTCTCTTACCTTGCTTTCAGCTCCGCTCGGGCCATGCATTGCAAAGAAGGCAGCTGCTGACATCACTTCCAGTTCTCGTCTATCACACGAAAACCCGGAAGTAACCTCCAATTTAGACAACAATGCTCCCGCCCGTAGTGATTCTACAGGCGGAAGCTAATCGGCGCTTTGGTTCGCGCCACAAGTTAAAAGCCCGCAAATGAAGCGCCACGTCTGCAATCTGGTGATTGCATTGGCGTGGCGCTTCCCATAGTGCACTGCGTCTCCCGCTCGGACACAGTGCACCGTTTTTTCATTTTTTTTTCAATTTTTTTTTTGTGACTACAGGAAGGGGGGCGGCGCCCGAGTGCCCCCTATGGATGGGCCGCCACTGATATATATACTGATACTGCAACTAGCAAAATCAACTGCCTGCCTGTAGTATGAGAACACCACCAACCTTCTACAGGTAGCTTTAGCTGAACACTGTGCAGAGGTCGCACTACACTAACTTGTAGCTTTAGCTGAACACTGTGCAGAGGATGCACTACACTAAAGTTTAAATAATGTAGCTGCCTGCGGTAGTGATAGGATCAGGAAAACACCACCAACCTTCTACAGGTAGCTTAAGCTGAACACTGTGCAGAGGTCGCACTACACTAACTTGTAGCTTTAGCTGAACACTGTGCACTACACTAACTTGTAGCTTTAGCTGAACACTGTGCAGAGGATGCACTATACTAACTTGTAGCTTTAGCTGAACACTGTGCACTACACTAACTTGTAGCTTTAGCTGAACACTGTGCAGAGGATGCACTATACTAACTTGTAGCTTTAGCTGAACACTGTGCAGAGGTCTCACTACACTAACTTGTAGCTTTAGCTGAACACTATGAAGAGGACGCACTACACTAACTTGTAGCTTTAGGTGAACACTGTGCAGAGGTCGCACTACACTAACTTGTAGCTTTAGCTGAACACTGTGAAGAGGACGCACTACACTAACTTGTAGCTTTAGCTTAACACTGTGCAGAGGTCACACTACACTAACTTGTAGCTTTAGCTGAACACTGTGAAGAGGACGCACTACACTAACTTGTAGCTTTAGCTTAACACTGTGCAGAGGTCACACTACACTAACGTGTAAATAATGTAGCTGCCTGCGGTAGTGATAGGATCAGGAAAACACCACCAACCTTCTACAGGTAGATTTAGCTGAACACTGTGCAGAGGTCGCACTACACTAACTTGCAGGTTTAGCTGAACACTGTGCAGAGGTCGCACTACACTAACTTGTAGCTTTAGCTGAACACTGTGCAGAGGACGCACTACACTAACGTTCAAATAATGTAGCTGCCTGTGGTAGTGATAGGATCAGGAAAACACCACCAACCTTCGAATAGGAACCTCAAAAGATTGGGATTTTTAAGGCAACAAAAGGCAAAAGTATTTAAAAAAATTGAATGAATTTATTGATACAAAAATAGTATTAAAACGTGAATTAAACATATGGACATATACATTTGAAAGAAAAACAATATGATGTATTACAAATGTGGCAAAAAATCCAACGCGTTTCAAAATAATTAAATTTCTTCTTCAGGGATAAATTTTGCCATAGTCTGAAAAGCATAAAGGTAACATAAGTATACATACATACATATTTACAATACCAGAAACAATGATGTATGAAGAAAGCTTACAGTAATCATGATTGACCCAACGAATTCCCAGCATAGCGCTCCAAAAATTTCCCCATTCGGTTAGTGAACAGTCTTTTATCGTGCAGAAGAGCCCCCAGATATCAAGATCCAAGGAGAGATGCCAAATTACCCCAAGTGAAAGAACAACGCTTGGGGAGAGGGGGGGTGTGTGCAATCTGAAAAAATATATATATATATAAATTTATATATCCTCTGTGTGGAAAATATCACATCTGCGGAGATCAAAACCAACCTTGTATAAAAAATGAATTGAGTATGTCTTCGAGTATAAGAAGATTATTTTCCGTATGAAATAGAGAAGGAAAGTTTTCCTTCCTATAAAAAAGAATATAAACGTTATGAGAAAAAAAAAAAAAAAAAATAAAAATAAAAAAAATATTATATTCAAAACAGAAGTGAATAGATGAAAATATGAAGGCTGACAAGGCCAATAATTAAACGGTAAGTGGGCACAAAGGCCTGAAGGATACAATAGAGCAGCGGAAATAATGCCAAAAAAAAGAGTAATGGTAACAGAATGTGGAGAGATATCTGCCTTCCCAAGTAGTGTCCACAATATGGGAAAAGAATCCAAAAACAAAGAAAATGTTAAAAAGGTAGAGTGTATCGTTCAAGCAAGGAGACAAAATGCGGTAATGATTAAGGCTTACTGAATATAAAATCCGCACGCAGGTCCAGAGGGGACAGAGATCCGTTCTGAATCAGAGCACAGGCCCAAGGACTGTCCGTTCTCCTCAATGGGTAGCAGAGAAATGACGCTGGCGGCTCAGGGGCTCCCGGCTTTCTCCTTATGAGTCAGTGCTCTTGTTATGTTTAACGAGCGTGGGGCGATGACGTCACTCCGTCAACGGAAGTGGCGTCACTTCCCTCGCTTATTATTGGTTCATATTGTCGGGACATAGGAAAAGACAGGCCGATCCTCCACCCCGCCCCCCCGGGCGTCAATGACCGGAAGGGCGCTGTGGAAGAGACATACATTGCGGACACTGAGAAAGAAACGCTCACGTGTCCGGAAGTAGAGACAGGCCGGCACTTCTGCTCCGCTCACCCCTCAACCTCCATGGTCAAAGATACATGTAAGGACAGGGGCTAACAGTACTGCTGCAAAGGACATCCGCAGCGGATTCCGGAGGATGCAGAGACATCCTCAGCCCGATCCACATGTGCATGGGAACATGTCAGAAGGCAGTTCCCAACCCATTGTAGATCGAGAGGAAAAGTTTTTTGTACAATATGTATCCTAGTCTCGAATAAAAATAAGTATAAATAATGCATAGAAAATCAATCAATAAAGGATTGTCATATATAGCTGGACAAGTGGGAGAGAAAATTACCAAATGTCCAGTATTAAAGCAGAGACTCATTTGTAGGAGGAAAAGAAAACCTCAAAAGGGAAATAAATCCTCCAAAGGAGAATAAAAAGCCCCCGACACAGAAAAATCCATTGAGAGCCAGCAAATGGCATCCAAAAGGCGCCACTAGATGGCAATGGAAAAAGGGGGCCCTTGAACCGAAGTTTGGGCCCCCCCCCCTGTGCCGGGTGCACGATATGACCACAAATCCGAATGGGGGGGATTGGACTGCCATCTAAGAAAGACTGTCCTATCATGAGAGCCGAAGCAAAAAAAATTTTTTGTACATACAATTAAATAAATAAATAAATTATGAAAAATAGTGTCATGGACGGGAAAGGGAGAGCAAAACAAAAGGTTCTCCCCACCAGCCCATGAGCTACCAATTGTAAAGGACAACAATGAAAAATTTTTTATAAATCATACATATATATTAGAAAGTACCCCAATAGATATTATCATTTCACACATTAATCCTTGGGCTACATAAGTGTGGAAATATATGGATAGGAAGTGGGGAAATGGGGAAAAGAGGAGGGAGGAAAGAAAGGAGAGGAGAGGTTCAAGCCATGAAAATACAAGAGAGGCAGGGAAGATTAAATTCAGTCTGTTTTGCCAGAGCTAAAGCCTTCAAGAAAAGGTCTAAAACTTTCTGCCTCGTTTAGGCCTGGCGGGGTGGTGGCATCTAGATGTCTAAACTAACGCATTTCGCGTTGCAGAAGAGTCTTATTCCAGTCACCTCCTCGCAGGGGAACATGGACACGATCAACCACCGTGAAATTCACAGATGGCATCCTGTATCCATGTCCCCTGGCTATGATAATGTCTATTGGGGTACTTTCTAATATATATGTATGATTTATAAAAAATTTTTCATTGTTGTCCTTTACAATTGGTAGCTCATGGGCTGGTGGGGAGAACCTTTTGTTTTGCTCTCCCTTTCCCGTCCATGACACTATTTTTCATAATTTATTTATTTATTTAATTGTATGTACAAAAAAATTTTTTTGCTTCGGCTCTCATGATAGGACAGTCTTTCTTAGATGGCAGTCCAATCCCCCCCATTCGGATTTGTGGTCATATCGTGCACCCGGCACAGTGGGGGGGCCCAAACTTCGGTTCAAGGGCCCCCTTTTTCCATTGCCATCTAGTGGCGCCTTTTGGATGCCATTTGCTGGCTCTCAATGGATTTTTCTGTGTCGGGGGCTTTTTATTCTCCTTTGGAGGATTTATTTCCCTTTTGAGGTTTTCTTTTCCTCCTACAAATGAGTCTCTGCTTTAATACTGGACATTTGGTAATTTTCTCTCCCACTTGTCCAGCTATATATGACAATCCTTTATTGATTGATTTTCTATGCATTATTTATACTTATTTTTATTCGAGACTAGGATACATATTGTACAAAAAACTTTTCCTCTCGATCTACAATGGGTTGGGAACTGCCTTCTGACATGTTTCCATGCACATGTGGATCGGGCTGAGGATGTCTCTGCATCCTCCGGAATCCGCTGCGGATGTCCTTTGCAGCAGTACTGTTAGCCCCTGTCCTTACATGTATCTTTGACCATGGAGGTTGAGGGGTGAGCGGAGCAGAAGTGCCGGCCTGTCTCTACTTCCGGACATGTGAGCGTTTCTTTCTCAGTGTCCGCAATGTATGTCTCTTCCACAGCGCCCTTCCGGTCATTGACGCCCGGGGGGGCGGGGTGGAGGATCGGCCTGTCTTTTCCTATGTCCCGACAATATGAACCAATAATAAGCGAGGGAAGTGACGCCACTTCCGTTGACGGAGTGACGTCATCGCCCCACGCTCGTTAAACGTAACAAGAGCACTGACTCATAAGGAGAAAGCCGGGAGCCCCTGAGCCGCCAGCGTCATTTCTCTGCTACCCATTGAGGAGAACGGACAGTCCTTGGGCCTGTGCTCTGATTCAGAACGGATCTCTGTCCCCTCTGGACCTGCGTGCGGATTTTATATTCAGTAAGCCTTAATCATTACCGCATTTTGTCTCCTTGCTTGAACGATACACTCTACCTTTTTAACATTTTCTTTGTTTTTGGATTCTTTTCCCATATTGTGGACACTACTTGGGAAGGCAGATATCTCCCCACATTCTATTACCATTACTCTTTTTTTTGGCATTATTTCCGCTGCTCTATTGTATCCTTCAGGCCTTTGTGCCCACTTACCGTTTAATTATTGGCCTTGTCAGCCTTCATATTTTCATCTATTCACTTCTGTTTTGAATATAATATTTTTTTTATTTTTATTTTTTTTTTTTTTTTTCTCATAACGTTTATATTCTTTTTTATAGGAAGGAAAACTTTCCTTCTCTATTTCATACGGAAAATAATCTTCTTATACTCGAAGACATACTCAATTCATTTTTTATACAAGGTTGGTTTTGATCTCCGCAGATGTGATATTTTCCACACAGAGGATATATAAATTTATATATATATATATTTTTTCAGATTGCACACACCCCCCTCTCCCCAAGCGTTGTTCTTTCACTTGGGGTAATTTGGCGTCTCTCCTTGGATCTTGATATCTGGGGGCTCTTCTGCACGATAAAAGACTGTTCACTAACCGAATGGGGAAATTTTTGGAGCGCTATGCTGGGAATTCGTTGGGTCAATCATGATTACTGTAAGCTTTCTTCATACATCATTGTTTCTGGTATTGTAAATATGTATGTATGTATACTTATGTTACCTTTATGCTTTTCAGACTATGGCAAAATTTATCCCTGAAGAAGAAATTTAATTATTTTGAAACGCGTTGGATTTTTTGCCACATTTGTAATACATCATATTGTTTTTCTTTCAAATGTATATGTCCATATGTTTAATTCACGTTTTAATACTATTTTTGTATCAATAAATTCATTCAATTTTTTTAAATACTTTTGCCTTTTGTTGCCTTAAAAATCCCAATCTTTTGAGCTTCCTATTCTATGTTGTTTAGGGATGATGGCAACTCTTTCATAACTAATCTCTGAGAAGTCTATACCATTTCTAACACCACCAACCTTCTACTGGTAGCTTTAGCTGAACACTGTGAGCAGGACGCACTGCACTAACTGTAAATAGTCTAGCTGCCTGACTGTGGTACTAATAGGATCAGAAGAACACCAGTAATTTTCTTCAAATAGTGTAACAACACCTGCCTGCCTGTCAGTAGAAAGATAATAACAGGAACAGATCTAGCTAAACTGAATACAGTGTATATATATATATATATATATATATATATATATATATATACAACACCTGGGATGCATATATATATACACAATACATTGTAAGTGCAGCTAACTGACTGACTGTTCTGCCTAATCTATCTAACTCAAATCAAATGACACTGTCTCTCTCTCTCTGTCTCTCTCTCTCTCAATGCCGGAACACACACTACACAGGGCCGCCGTGCAGGCGGCCTTATATAGTGTGGGGTGTGTACTAAACCCCCTGAGCCATAATTGGCCAAAGCCACCCTGGCTTTGGCCAATTACAGCTCTCTCTACGGACGGCGCTGTGATTGGCCAAGCATGCGGGTCATAGTGCATGCTTGGCCAATCATCAGCCAGCAATGCACTGCGATGCCGCAGTGAATTATGAGCCATGACGCGCCACTCGAATTTGGCGCGAACGGCCCATATCGTTCAGACGATGTTCGAGTCGAACATGGGTTCGACTCCAACATGAAGCTCATCCCTAATCAGGAACAGTTATCTCTGTCATGTCCCAGTGAGCCCATCCCCCCTACAGTTAGAACACACCCAGGGAACACATTTAACCCCTTGATCATCCCCTAGTGTCACCCCTCCTCTGCCATTGTCATTTTTACATTGACCAGTGAATTTTTATAGCACTGATCAATGTAATAATGTCACCAGTCCCCAAAAAAGTGTAATTTGGGGTCAGATTTGTCCAACGTAATGTTACAGTCCTGCTAAAAATCTCAGATCACCACCATTACTAGTAAAAAACAAAAAAGTCCCTAGATCTATTCCATAGCCTGTAGACGCGATAACTTTTGCGCAAACCAATCAATATATGCCTATTGCGATTTTTTTACCAAAAATATGTAGAAGAATATATATCGTCCTAAACTGGTTAAATAAATTAGGTTTTTTTAAATATTTTTTTGGATGTGTATTATAGCAAAAAGTATAAAAAATTGTTGCTCTTTTTTTTTGTTTATAGCGCAAAATATAAAAACCGCAGAGGTGATCAAATACCACCAAAAGAAAGCTCTATTTGTGGGGAAAAAAAGGACATCAATTTTATTTGGGTACAGCGTCGCACAACCGCGCAATTGTTAGTTAAAGCGACGCAGTGCCGTATTGCAAATAATGGCCTGGTCATTAAGGAGGCAATTCCTTCTGGGGCTGAAGTGGTTAAAAGCGGTATGGGGGCCCCGGGTACTGCCCTGGGGGACATGTAGCAGTCTCATTGTTGGGGGAGATGTGTGTATTTGGCTGGTGGTTGGAAAAATACGGATGAAAACACAAAGACGGGGAAATGCTGTATGATGACTTTATTGTATATAGAAGGTACACACCATTTTTATTTAATTTTTTTTGTATATTTAATTCTAATTATTACTATTATTAATATTATTAGTAATATTATTATTTTTTTATTATTATTAGTAGTAGTAGTATTTAGAGCTGTATAAAGTGAGGACAAACAAGGACCTAATAATATAAATCATTTATAAACTTTTTAAAATATCTTTCCAAATTATTTTATTTATTATATTAACAACAAAATCCAGTAAAACTTGGTTTAGGGACAAGGAATGAGGTTGGATCTCCCCAAGGAGGACACAGAGCTCACTATAGACCTGACAGGGGATCTAACCATTAACACTACTATTTTTTTTTCTATCTTTGCTATCATTGTCTCCTTGGTGGAGATGACCCCTTCAATTCTGGTCCCAGTGATCTCATTGTAGTTGCTGCTCATTACCTTTTCTACATAAATATGGAAATTAGGCCAAACATCATTTATATTACAAATGAAACAGGAAAACGTCTTTAGTTAATTTGTATTATCTACATAATTTACTTTTCAGTTTTGGGTTTCCAAGGATTAAAATGAGACATTGAAGAGTTGGGTACATCAGGGCAATTATGCAGGTACAAAATACCAAAGTATCATTTTGGAATGAAGTCAATAAATCTACCGTCGCTAAAAGAACAAAAGTCAAATCTAGGACAAGTTTCATTATCATTATCCTGGTGGCCCGGATGTGTCCCTGGAGCTGAGAGGACGTTAGGTGAGATTTACTGAGGTTTATCCTCCAGACATGTCTCAGCAGTGATGTGACACATTTGCCGATGCAGAGACATGTCAGGGTGATAGGAAGGAAACATCCAAAGAATGAGTTACACATGGAGAAACTAAAATTTATATTAGTGTCATAAGCACTTTCATTTGTTAACAAAGTTACGTTGTGTAAAGGATTGACTTCTGTTAACCAGGAAAGAGGCAAAGTGATGATGATTGATCCAAGAACTGACCCCATGATGAGCTGAGGAACAGAAGACAGGAATATGGCTTTCATCCTCAGAAGATAAGGGTGGGAAAAGTTCACCAATCGGACATAGTAGAACATGGCAAGCCAAGTGGTGTTCCAGGTACTGGCATAGAAAAAAGCCAACTCTAAAGTAAACATTGATAGATATACATTCTTACCAAGGTTGAAGAACCTCACCAGAGTGTCCACCATGCCATCAAATGAAAGGCAGACCTGCAGGAAAATATTGGTAAGCGCTATAGACATTTGGATTTGGTCACAGACAACAGAATTTCTGCAATTTTTCCATTGTAACAAATACAAAGTCAAAAGTAAAGAATTGGTCATTGTCCCGGATAGACCCATGAGAAGTGAAAACACAAATATGAACATTTCCAGAGCTGTGATCATCTTAGAAGAAGGAAGAGTGTTTGTTGGATTCTCCTTCTGCAGAGATAAGCTGGATAAAATAATAGTACAGATATAAAGTGAAATCTGTCAGAAGAGATTCAGAGAAGACGTATTATGGAACGCAAATCTCTCCAGGATCTGGTTGCCGGGTTTGATAACATCTCATCGGGTTTCATATAAAATAATTTGCTTCCTCTGATCCTTGTTTGGTTTGTACCAGAAAGCTCAGGAACATATTCAAAAGAAATAAACCACATTCTATAAAAAATATGCTCAGCCCTGTTTTGTTTATTACATCTGCCTTGTGTCTGGGATGACAAGAATCATGAAGGTTTATTGACCACTTAAAGACCGGCATGTTAAACCCCTTTCTGCCCCGGTCATTCTCCATCTTTCAGCATTATCATGTTTTAATGACAATTACTCAGCCATGCAACACTGTACCCAAATAATTTTTATATCATTTTTTTTAAACAGATAGAGCTTTTTTTGTTGATATTTAATCATAATCACTGCTGGATTTTTTTTTTCCTATATAAAGATTTTCTCTTAGTTTCTTTTATAAAACTTTGTAAAAAAAAAAAAATCCTTCGTACACTTAGGCCAAAATGTATTAATTTGGTAAAAATAAACCAAATCGGTGTATATCATTTAGTCTGTGTGAAAATGTCTACAACTATGAGATATATATTGGAAAATTGATCAATCTTTATAATGACTGTCCCATTTTTTGAGGCCATAAAATGCCAGAAGCGTAAAAAATGCCCCCAAATATGACCCTGTTTTGTAAAGTAGACAGTGCAAGGTGGTTAGTAGGGGTGAGCTTCAAGTTCGAGTCGAACCCATGTTCGACTCAAACATCGCATGTTTGACTGTTTGTCGAATTTCGAACGTTATGGGCTGTTTGCGCCAAATTCGAGTGGCGCATCACGGCACATAATTCGCAGTACAGTGCATTGGTGGCTGATGATTGGCCAAGCATGCACTATGACCCTCATGCTTGGCCGATCACAGAGAGCCGTAATTGGCCAAAGCCAGGGTGGCTTTGGCCAATTATGGCTCAGGGGGTTTAGTACACGCCCCACACTATATAAGGCCGCCTGTGTTGCGATCTTGTGTAGTGTGTTGTGGTGGCAGAGATAGATAGACAGAGAGAATGTGTCATTTGATTTAAGTTAGATAGAGTAGGCAGGCGAGTCAGTTAGCTGCACTTACAGTGTATTGTGTATATATATGCATCCTAGGTGTTGTATATATATATATATACTGTATTCAGTTTAGCTAGATCCGTTCCTGTTATTCTCTTCCTACTGACAGGCAGGCAGGTGTTTTTACAGTATTTACAGCTACCTGAAGAAAATTGCTGGTGTTCTTCTGATCCTATTAGTCCTATTAGCTACAATATTTACAGTTAGTGTACTGCGTCCTCTGCACAGTATGCACCTAAAGCTACCTGAAGAAAATTGGTGCTGTTCTTCTGATCCTATTAGTACCGCAGGCAGTTGCAGTATTTACAGTTAGCGTACTGTGTCCTCTGCACAGTGTGCACCTAAAGCTACCTGAAGACAATTGGTGGTGTTCTGATCTTTTTAATACCACAGGCAGGAAGCTACAGTATTTACAGTTAGTGTACTGTGTCCTCTGCACAGTGTGCACCTAAAGCTACCTGAAGACAATTGCTGGTGTTCTTCTGATCCTATTAGTATCACAGGCAGGCAGCTGCAGTATTTACAGTTAGTGTACTGTGTCCTCTGCACAGTGTGTATCTAAAGCTACTTGAAGACAATTGCTGGTGTTCTCATACTAATAATACTACAGGCGGGCAGTTGATTCTGCTAGCTGCAGTATCAGTATATATATATACATCCCAGCTTTGTGCAGATACATCTCACTGCAGGCCATCAGTATGTCTGGAAGGCCAACAAGGAGAGGCAGACAGCCACAAGCCAATAAAAGAGGGCAAGCAGGCTCTGTGTCTAGAGAAAACAGTGCTGGTCGTGGAGACGGTGCATCCTCATCAGAACATGGCCGTGGAACACGCTTGGCCTTTTTTTCGGCAGCTGGCCGTGTTGAGCCGCAACATGCAGAAGACTTGGTAGAGTGGATGACCAAGCCGTCCTCATCCTCCTCATCCTCTATCACCCATGCTCAGGGTACTTTGTCTGGCAAAGCAGCTGTCAACGCGGCCTCTTCCCTCGGCTCAATGGCATCAGTCACTCCTTCCCTAGCCCCACCATGTCCTCCTGAGGAGTCCCCCGAACTGTTTGACCACAGTGTTGGGTACATGCTCCAGGAGGATACCCAGCATTTTCAAGGCTCCGATGATGGTACCCAGCTAGAGTAAGGCAGTAACGTGAGCCCAGAGAGAGGGGGTGCCCAAGAAGGACAGCAATCTGCCAGTCATGCTCCCCCAGCTGCAGCATACTGCCAGCTTTGCTTCAGTGATGAGGAGGGAGGGGATGATGAGGTCACTGACTCCATGTGGGTGCCTGATAGGAGAGAGGAGGAGGAGGCACATCTACAATGAGGCAAGATGCCCTCCAGAGGCCAGCTTAAGGGCAGCACACCGACTGCATCACACCGCAAAGCTCCGCATGTGCAGGGCGCTGCAGTCTCTGCGCGTTATTCCAAAAGTTCTTTGGTGTGGGCCTTTTTTGAGACAAGTGCATCAGATCCCACCGCTGCTATTTGCAACATATGTCTCAAGCGTATCTCGCGTGGCCAAAACATCACCCGCTTGGTCACCACATGCTTGACCAGACATATGTCGACCTGCCATGCAGTTTGTTGGCAAGCGTACCTAAAAGACCCACACCAAAGAACAAAGCAGACCTCTCCTTGCTCCTCATCAGCTGGGATCTCCAACCCCACTATACATTCAGTCATTTCAGAGACCTGCACTGAGAGGAATGAAGGTGTAGAATTAGGTGTGTCACAGCCAAATACTTGGGGGCAATCTGCTATCGGTACACCAACGTCAGATTGTACCAGGCAAATTTCCCTGCCCCAGCTCCTGCACCGCCGAAAGAAGTTTGCTCCCAGCATCCACATGCCCAGTGGTTTAATGCTAGCTTGGCTAAATTGCTAGCACTTCAACTGCTGCCTTTTCAGTTGGTAGACTCTGCCCCCTTCCGTGAGTTTGTGGAATGTGCGGTTCCTCAGTGGCAGGTTCTCAAATGACACTTTTTCTCACAGAAGGCAATTCCGGCTCTCTACTGGCATGTGGAAGGCAATCTCTTGTCCTCGCTGGACAGGGTGGTCAGCGGTAAGGTGCATATTACCGCTGACTCATGGTCCAGCAGGCATGGACAGGGACGTTACTTATCTTTCACCACGCACTGGGTGACTCTTCTGGCAGCTGGGAAGGATGCAGGACAGGGTGCAGTAGTGTTGGAGGTTGTTGAACCACCACGCCTCCAAAATTCTACTAATGGTGATTCTGCTACACCTCTCTCCTCCACCCCCCCCCCTCTTTCTTTTTCCTCCATGGCCTCTTCATGTGCTGATTTGTCCTTGGAAAAGTGCCCATTTTGAAGGCTTATATTCAAGTTAACTGCGTGCTGACCAGCCACTGTCTTTATACGATCGCAGGTCGGCTCTTCTGCGTGAATCGCTGAATCTGTATGGCGGCTCGTGCAGGCGCAGTTGCGGGCGGGTTCGCACCCACTGCACGCTGCAGGAGCATGCCCGTGGGTCGAGCGGACTCGATGTTCACCGGAGACCCGCAATTGCCTAGTACAGAGGCAGAACAGTGATCTGCCAGTATAAACAAGGCGGATCCCCGTTCTGACAGGGAACATGTCAGATATCTACTGTTCCCAGTGATCGGGAACAGTGATCTCTGTCATGTCCCAGTGAGCCCATCCCCCTACAGTTAGAACACACCTAGGGAACACACTTAACCCCTTGATCACCCCCTAGTGTTACCCCTCCCCTGCCAGTGTCTTGTTTACATTGACCAGTGTATTTTTATAGCACTGATCAATGTAATAATGTCACTGGTCCCCAAAAAAGTGTAATTTGGGGTCAGATTTGTAAGACGCAATGTTGCAGTCCCGCTAATAATCGAAGATCGCCGCCATTACTAGTAAAAACAATAAAAAAAAATAAAAGTCCCTAAATCTATCCCATAGCTTGTAGACGTGATAACATTTGCGCAAACCAATCAATATATGCCTATTGCAATTTTTGTTACCAAATATATGTAGAAGAATATATATCGGCCTAAACTGATGAATACATTTTTTTTTATATATTTTTTTGGATATGTATTATAGCAAAAAGTATAAAATTTTTTTTTTTTTTCAAGTTTGCTTATAGCGCAAAAAATAAAAACCGCAGAGGTGATCAAATACCACCAAAAGAAAGCTCTATTTGTGGGGGAAAAAAGGACATCAGTTTTATTCGGGTACAACATCGCATTATTGCTCAATTGTCAGTTAAAGCGACGCAGTGCTGAATCGCAAAAAATGGCCTGGTCTTTAAGGAGGCAAACCCAGGGCGGAAGTGGTTAAAAGGGATATGGGGGCCCCGGGTACTGCCCTGGGGGACATGTATCAATGCAAACATTTTTTTTTTAAGATAATTTTGAAAGGAGCAGTGATTTTAATGATGCCTAAAGTGTTACAATAAAAATGAATAATTCCTTTAAATATAGTGCCTGGGGGGTCCCCTTAGTCTGCCTGTACTGTGCATAGAACCTGCTGCAGCAAAACTGACATTTATCAAGAAAAAAAGACATTTAAATTGATTTTCTCTATAAACTTTCTTTATTTAGTAAACATGTCTTGGGTAGCCAGTCTGTACGAGGCCACAATGTAGTACACTGGGAACAAGATTAGAGATTTGTAGGATAAATTCCGGTGTCTCTTTGGCAGACTTTGGATGGAAATAGCAACGCTTTGCACCACAATGAGCAAGCCTTTTGTGAAGAAACCAAATTATACTCAGGTCAAGATTAACAATTTTTTTTCATTAAAGTCTGGTGTCTGTTTAGCAGACTTTGGATAGAAGTAACAGGTGTGGAAAAATTCTGTGTTGGGTGTTGGTGGTGCCTTCACACCGTAACCCTTCGCAGTTATCTTTGGCAAATGCAGGAATAGATTCTGTTTTTAAAAATGTCACATAGGTGTGGAGAAATTGGGCCCTGGGTGTTGCACCCTGTAACTTATCACAGTTGCTCTTGGAGGGCTCAGGACTGACGCTGTGTTCAAATAACCCTGCTGACTCCTCCATGCCTGATGTTGGGGCTATGGCAGGAGTAGCTGTGGACAAGGAGGCAGAATAAGCTGCTCTGGCAGCTGCAGAGAACTGTGCACTAGTCTCTGCTTGGGTCATAGAGGATGAGGAGGATGAGGAAGGTTTAGTAAGCCAGTCCACCACCTCCTCTGCATGCTGTGGCTGGATAGCACGGCCAACATCACTAAACAGAGGAAATGATGCCCTGTCTGAGAACTGACCTCGTCCACCTTTACTTGTGGACACATACGCTGCTGGCCCCCTTACTGTGCCATGGGAACATCTGCCTCTCCTTGTTGGCCTCCCAGATATAATGGGGGAGATTATTACCCAAATGTAATAGTAATTGGGAAATGTGTAATTGGATGGCCTTTATTCAATAAAAAGTGGTGTTTGGTGCACTTTAAATTGAGGACTGCCGGGGGGCGCATGCACGGCTTCAAGGAAGATGGACGCTTGAGTCTGTAGCTCCGCTCCGCTCAGGACTTCAACGGCTTCCAGAGGGCCACTTACAGCGTTATCAACCCTCATCTTAACACCCCTCAAGCCATCAACACACGGTGCATGCCTGCGAGGAAAAAGAAATCCGGAGTTTCCTCTCAAAACACCCTAACCCACTATCTCCTCCGCACGAGGGATCGGCTCAGCATGTCGCAAGATGGCGCCGCCGGGAAAGGAAGATCTCCTGCTCCAGCTTCCCCGCCTCAACTGAGTTCCTCTCCCTCCGCAAACAGGACGGGTGAGTCCCATACAACTCTCTCTAAGGCAGATCTGGATGTCAGCCTGGAGACCATGTATACCAGATTGGCCACGAAATTTCAAACAGAGCTGCATAAAACTTCTCACACATTATCCCAGGAAATCGCGGCCTTAGGCTCACGCACTGAGCTCCTTGAAACTAAACATGACGAGCTAGCCTTAGCGTACAATGACCTCAGCCGTGAGCATGAATCCCTGACCCAGGCTCTGTCAGCCATCCAAACACAAGTCGAAGATCTCGACAATAGAAATAGACGCAATAATTTGCGTCTGAGAGGCATCCCCGAGACCGAAACTGAATTGATCCCAACAGTGATAAGACTGTTCAAATCACTCCTTCCAGAACGGGACTCTGCGGCATTTAAATGTGACCGTATTCATAGAGCCTTACGCCCAAAACCACCAGATGATAAACCTCCCAGGGACATTGTCCTCTGTATGAAGGACTTTCTCATCAAGGAGGAAATCTTAAGAGCTGCCCGGAACCAACCCCGGATAACGCTGGACGACCGCCTTATCCAGATTTACCCGGACATTTCTCCAACAACCCTGGACAGAAGAAGAAGTCTAAAGGAAATCACCACTGCACTACAATCGGCTCATATCCGCTACAGATGGGGCTTTCCATTTAAATTACAAGTCCCACATAATGGCACCACTTTTACAGCCACCACCCTACAGGAAGGCCATGAAATCCTGGTAAAGCTCGGCCTCCTAGATGCAGCCGTGATTCGTCGCCCTCCTTCTACTCCCCGCCAAGCGCCCATCTGGCAAACACCACCACCCAGAAGAGACAGGAGAAGGATTCGATATGACATCGGAGAGGATCCCGTCATCCCACCTCGCTGAAGAATTGCTGATGCCCATAATTTTTGATCACACTGCACCTATTCTGTTCCGTATCATCTTAGTGCGACTGTCCCTTGGAGCTGTTTGATGTGTTCCCCTCCCAGAGAGCAAAGATTTTTTTTATTTTTACGGTTTTGCTGGGATTGAGACCTAGTTGTCTCGTAAGTTGCTGTTTTTGCATCAGGAAGAGAACTATTTTTCTCTTCTCTCTACCTGATCCAGTTTGGATGCGGTCTTCCACATCCTGGTTTTGTTTTTTTTGTTTTTGTTGCTATTTTTTCCTCTCTTTATTTTTTTGGTTTTTAAGTATTAATAACCATTACTTTACAGCTTGTCAGCTAACGAAAAGCCTGAAACTTTTTTTTATATTATTGTACCCTCATGAAACCACCAAACCTGTTGTTGTTGCTTCTCAGATTGTTATGTTTGCTCCTGGGGTAGATGGCTGGTCGGATGGGAGAGTGGAGGCACCCCTGCTGGATACACTACACCCTAATTTGAATACACAATATTATCCTCTAGGATGGCACATTTTAAACCCTCTATCACTAGATAGGTCCCAATTAACTGAAAATGGCTATCACATGTATTTCACATAACGTGAAGGGATTCAACTCCCCTACGAAGAGACGTAAGGCATTTGACATGTATGGGCAGATTGGTGCTAAGATTCTTCTGTTACAGGAGACACACTTTGCCCATACCTCACACCCTAAATTCTTCCATAGAAACTTAACTTTCCCCAATCGTTTTACTCCCTTTATTCATCCAAGAGCAGGGGTGCTGCCATCTTCCTTCATTCTTCTCTTCCAATGGAGGTTAAACAATGTTTTAAAGACAAAGATAGCAGATTTTTGATTATAAAAGGGGTGCTACATAATAGAGAGATAACTATCGCCAGTGTATACGCCCCGAATGATGCACCCGCCTCCTTTTTCAAATCATTTTTTGATAAACTGACCTGCTTGAATTCTCCTCATATCATAATAGGAGGAGACTTCAACCTAGTAGCTAATCCTTCTCTGGATAGATCCTCCTCTACTGTGATCTCCAAGGCGTTCCCCAGGTCTCTAACCCAAGGCCTCTTAGATCACCAACTGGTTGACACTTGGAGAACTCATAATATAGGGCACAAGGAATTTACCTTTTACTCGCACCCCCATAAAAGCTACGCCAGATTAGATTACATATATACTACCCCAATTATATTGGCGAATTCCACCAAAGCTACGATTTACCCCTGTGTTTGGTCAGACCATCATGTGACATCTTTTACCACCGAATTTATAGGGTTGGCCCCTACACCATACACTTGGAGACTGAACGAGGCATTACTTTCAGACGTTCTCGTTGAATCTGAAACCGCTAAAGCAATTGATGAATACTTTTCCCTTAACGCCCTCCCTGACACCCCCCTCCCCATTTTATGGACAGCCCACAAAGCCGTCATAAGGGGTAAATTGATCAGCATAGCCTCTTCTCACAATAAGAACCACAGACAAAAGATTTTATCTCTTACTACAGACCTGGATCGCATTTACAAAAACACTAACATATTAGGCTTAGAATCCACTAGGAAAATAATAGACCAAAAGCGCCTCGAACTAGACTCCCTTTTAGCCTCCAAAATTGAAAAAGACCTCCGCTGGTCCAAAGCCAAAATTCTATTACACAACAACACCTCCTCTACCCTATTCGCAAGAAAGCTTCACCAGTCATTCCGCCCCACGCATGTCTATAAACTTTCCTCAAATACAGGCCCACCCATTTCTCACCCCAAGGAGGTCCTCCAAATTTTCGAACAATTTTATTCCTCCCTCCTCTCTCCAAACCCAAACCCCCCTTCCCCTGCAGACGACGCATGGTTTCAAGACCTCCACATTCCCTCCCTCTCAACTTCACAGACTGAGAAACTCAATGCCCCCATCACCCCTTCAGAAGTTCTCAACGTCATTAAATCCCTAAAATCTGGCTCTGCCCCTGGCCCTGATGGCTTTTCAGCCATTTATTACAAAAAATTTGCCACCTTACTCTCCCCTGGCTTAGTTCAATTATTCAATTGGATCCTACAAGGAGGGGACTTCCCGGAGGAGATGTTACTCGCAAACATGTCCCTGATTCCCAAGCCCAATAAAAATCATCTACTCCCCCAAAATTATAGGCCGATATCCGTCATGAACATTGATGTAAAAATTTTCAGCCGAATCCTTGCAGACAGGTTGGCCTCCATAATCTCCTCTCTTATCTCACCATTCCAGTCTGGTTTCATCCCCCATAGATTCATAACAGATAACATTAGATTAGCCTCTAACATTATCCAAGACTCCAATTTAAACTCTCGTCAATTATTTCTACTTAGCCTAGACATACACAAGGCGTTCGATAGTGTCTCCTGGAGCTATCTTAATACACTCTTGCAACGAATGGGATTCCAGGAGGAATTTCTACAGGGGTTCCGTGCCCTTTATGTGAACCCCAAAACACGAATTAAAATCCCGGGATGCAATTCCGAGTTCTTCCCCATTGGTAGAGGCACTCGCCAGGGCTGCCCACTCTCCCCACTGATTTTTGCCCTCGCCCTCGAACCCCTTGCCATCGCGATCCTTAACAATCAAAACATCTCAGGTTACACCAAGGGCTCATCATCCTATAAATTTTGTATGTACGCAGACGACGTCCTTTTGTTTCTAACGAACCCTCACATTTCCCTACCTAATCTCCTCCAAACTCTTTCACACTTTGCCGGGGTCTCCGGCCTTAAGGTCAATGTCTCGAAATCGATCGCCCTACCTCTGGGCTTTTCCCCAGATGAAATTCAACAATTTAAAAATACCTTCCATTTTGTGTGGAGGGATACTTCTCTATCATACCTGGGCATTGATCTGGCCGGAGACTTCGGCAAACTTTTTGACCATAATTACCCCCCTATGATTTCTAAACTGAAGAAAACACTCCACTCTTGGTCTCAGCTGCGTATCTCATTCCTAGGTAGAATCACAGCCCTTAGAATGGTGATACTTCCCAGATTGTTGTACCTCTTCCGTTCCCTCCCCATCAGGGTTTCTAAATCTTACCTCCTCACCTTTCAAATATACATGAACAAATTTATCTGGCAAGATAAACCCCCTAGGTTTGCCAAAGAGGTTCTCTATCATTCCTCTAAAAGGGGAGGCTTAGGGGTTCCCCGTATCTGGCTTTACTTCATTGCTTGCAGACTTGCGCAACAAGCTCAGTGGAACATTAGAGATTCCAGGGTCCCTTGGGTAAAGTTCGAACAAGACTCTATCTCCCCATTGTACCTACCAGGTTTGATGTGGTCTTCCTGCCCTCTCCTTACAGAAGTCTCTAACAAAAACCTAATAGTCACAGTCAGTTTAGCACTATGGAACACATATAAGAAAAAATACAATCTCATTTCCCAACCATCCCTGGGTGCCTCTTATATTGGTGACCCAAGATTCCCAACTGCCTTTACTCATCCGGAATTGTTTGACGGATGGACCCAACATAACCTGATCACATTAAACGACTTCTTAGAAAACTCCAAACTGATTTCATTTGCGTCCTTTAAAGCCCGTTTTCTTATCCCGGATAGGGAATTTTATCACTTCCTTCAGATAAGACATTTTTTTCAACACCACTACCCCCCCCCCTACTCAGCAGACTCTACTCTATATGAGGATGTGTGTCGTGCGGCTCCTCGTCAGAGGGGCCTTATCTCACAGATCCATAGTTCCCTGGTCATGGTTGAGGACTCTCCGACCCTGAAATACAGATCACTTTGGGAACAAGACCTAGCACTGGACCAAGATGTCATAGACTGGGACAGGGGATGGTTGAACATATGTAAATGCTCAAAATCCCTTTCTATAAAAGAAACTGCCATTAAGCTAACAACCAGATGGTATTATACCCCTACACGCATACAAAAATTCTTCCCTCACTCCTCTCCTTTCTGCTTCAGAGGCTGCTCTAAATTAGGTACATACATTCACATCTTTTGGGAATGTGAAAAATTGCAACCTACCTGGAAGGAGGTTCTAACTATGATAGACAAATTGGTGGGAAGCCCTGTTCACCTCACCTTCCATCATTGCATTTTATTTCAAGATATCCCTGAGATCTCCAAACCCCAGATGAGGTTAATTCACTCAATATGCATTGCTACGCTCTGGGGTATAGCTCTTCACTGGAAATCCTCTTCAATTCCCTTTGCACAAATTATTTCTCGTATAGATTCTATTAAGAAAACTGAGAAAATATTTCACACCCTTCATGACTCTATACCCATTTTTGACATTAAATGGAATCCATGGTTCCTTTTCAGGCTACAAGACTGACCATGCAACATCCAACATAACTAAGCTATATTTTATTTCGGTTATCCTGTTTTGGTTCTCTGTTTTAAGGTTTCTTTCTTCTTTGTTTTTCCTTCATAATTTTTTATGATTTGTTTCTGGTCCCCTCCCCCTTTTTGATTTTATTATGTTGATTTCGCTGAATTATGATATCCTACAAACGCTGAATGTAATTCAATTTAT
Source organism: Aquarana catesbeiana (assembly GCF_042186555.1). NCBI lineage: Eukaryota > Metazoa > Chordata > Amphibia > Anura > Ranidae > Aquarana > Aquarana catesbeiana. The sequence continues at coordinate 5,155,891 of NC_133329.1, read as the reverse complement.
CTGTTGCCGTGATACATGCTGCTCATAGACATCAATGTAAATATGCTTGCTAGTTCTGACTTACTGCGGCTGTCAAGTTTCACTGTAGGTTATCGCTCTTAATACATCCTTACATGTATGTGTATTTCTTTCAACAATCTCAATAAAAACCTTTTGAAAACAAAAAATTGAGGACTGCCGCTGGCATAAATATAAAAACGATAAAAGAATTAAAAAAGGGGGAACAGTCATCATGACTTTGTCCAATCATGGCTCTGACTGTGCTCTGTGCCCTGGCACTGTGCAGTGCATTGTGGGGTGCTCAGTGGGCAAACATCCTGCCGAGCGCCCCCGGAAATTCGGGTGTTCACCGAACAGGCAATGGTCGGGCCAAGCCTTTTGCTTGAACTGTTCGCCCAACTCTACTTCTGAGTATGGCGATACCACATGTGTGAGACTTTTCCACAGCCTAACCACACAGAGGGGCCCAAAATCCAAGGAGCACCTTAAGGCTTTTTAGGGGCCACATTTGTCCTTTTTTTTTTGCCGAGCACTGTAAACACCCTGTTTTCTCTCACAGCCAATTACTGTAATGCCCCGTACACACGATCGGACATTGATCGGACATTCCGCCAATAAAATCCATGGATTTTTTCCAACGGATGTTGGCTCAAACTTTTCTTGCATACACACGGTCACACAAAGTTGGTCGGAAACTGCGAACATCAAGAACACTGTGACCTACCGCACGTATGACAAGCTGAGAAAAATGAAGTTCAATAGCCAGTGCAGCTCTTCTGCTTGATTCCGAGCATGCGTGGAACTTTGTGCGTCGGAATTGTGTACACATGATCGGAATTTCCGACAACGGATTTTGTTGTCATAAAATTTGAGAACCAGATCTCAAATTTTGTGCGATGGCAATTCCAATGGAAAATGTCTGCTGGAGCCTACACACGGTCGGAATTTCCGACAAAAGGCTCCCATCGAACATTTTCCGTCGGAAAATCCGACCGTGTGTACTGGGCATAAGAGGAAAAGGCCCAAACCCTTTGTTTAAAAGTGTGATCACTGTTATTGGTCACAGCTATCACATGGTACAGTCCCAATTTTATTGCCCTTATACGCCGATCTGTGATCCCCCATGTCCTTGTACCCTGATCTGTGATCCCCCATGTCCTTGTACCCCGATCTATGATCTCCCATGTCCTTGTAGCCTGATCTGTGATTCCCCCATGTCCTTGTACCCTGATCTGTGATCCCCCATGTCCTTGTACCCCGATCTATGATCTCCCATGTCCTTGTAGCCTGATCTGTGATTCCCCCATGTCCTTGTACCCTGATTGGTGATCCCCATATCCTTGTAGCCTGATCTATGATCTCCCATATCCTTATACTCTGACCTATGATCTCCCATATCCTTATACTCTGATCTGTGATCCCCCATATCCTTATACTCTGATACATGATCTCCCATGTCCTTGTACCCTGATCTGTGATCTCACATGTCCCTGTAGCTTGATCTGTGATCCCCCATATCCTTGTACCCTTACATAGTTACATAGTTGGCGAGGTTGAAAAAAGACACAAGTCCATCAAGTCCAACCTATGTGTGTGATTATATGTCAGTATTACATTATATATCCCTGTATGTTGCGGTCATTCAGGTGCTTATCTAATAGTTTCTTGAAGCTATCGATGCCCCCCGCTGAGACCACTGCCTGTGGAAGGGTATTCCACATTCTTACTGCTCTTACAGTAAAGAACCATCTACGCAGTTTAAGGTTAAACCTCTTTTCTTCTAATTCTAGTGAATGGCCACAATTCTTTTCAAATTCCCTTTTGCTGAAAAGTTTTATCCCTATTGTGGGGTCACCAGTCCGGTATTTGTAAATTGAAATCATATCCCCTCTCAAGCGTCTCTTCTCCAGAGAGAATAAGTTCAGAGCTCACAACCTTTCCTCATAACTAAGATCCTCCAGACCCTTTATTAGCTTTGTTGCCCTTCTTTGTACTCGCTCCATTTCCAGTACATCCCTCCTGAGGACTGGTGCCCAGAACTGGACAGCATACTCCAGGTGCAGCCGGACCAGAGTCTTGTAGAGCGGGAGAATTATCGTTTTATCTCTGGAGTTGATTCCCTTTTTAATGTCAATATTCTGTTTGCTTTGTTAGCAGCAGCTTGGCATTGAATGTCATTGCTGAGCCTATCATCTACTAGGACCCCCAGGTCCTTTTCCATCCTAGATTCCCCCAGAGGTTCCCCCCCCTAGTCTATAGATTGCATTCATATTTTTGCCACCCAAATGCATTATTTTACATTTTTCTACATTGAACCTCATTTGCCACGTAGTTGCCACCCCATTAATTTGTTCAGATCTTTGCAAGGTTTCCACATCCTGCGGAGAAGCTATTGCTCTGCTTAGCTTAGTATCGTCTGCAAATACAGAGATTATTCTGATCTGTGATCCCCTGTGTTCTTATACCCTGATCTTTAATCCCCTATATCCTTGTACCCTGATCTGTGATCCCTCATATGCTTGTACCCAGATCTGTGATCCCCCAAATCCTTGTACCCTGATCTGCGATCCCCCATATCCTTGTACCCTGATCTGTGATCCCCTGTGTTCTTGTACTCTAATCTTTGATCCCCCATGTCCTTGTACCCTGATCTGTGATCCCCGTGTTCTTGTACTCTGATCTGTGATCCCCCCTGTTCTTGTACCCTGATCTGTGATCCCCCATATCCTTGTACTCCGATTTGTGATCCCCCGTGTTCTTGTACCCTGATCTGTGATCCCCCATATCCTTGTACTCTGATCTGTGATCCCCCATGTTCTTGTACTCTGATATGTGATCCCCTGTGTTCTTGTACTCTGATCAGTGATCCCCCGTGTTCTTGTACTCTGATCTGTGATCCCCGTGTTCTTGTACTCTGATCTGTGATTCCCCATATCCTTGTACTCTGATCTGTGATCCCCCCCGTGTTCTTGTACTCTGATCTGTGATCCCCCCGTGTTCTTGTACTCTGATCTGTGATCCCCGTCTCCTTGTACTCTGATCTGTGATCCCCCGTGTTCTTGTACTCTGATCTGTGATCCCCCATATCCTTGTACCCTGATCTGTGATCCCCCATATCCTTGTACTCTGATCTGTGATCCCTGTGTTCTTGTACTCTGATCCCCCCCGTGTTCTTGTACTCTGATCTGTGATCCCCGTCTCCTTGTACTCTGATCTATGATCCCCCGTGTTCTTGTACTCTGATCTGTGATCCCCATATCCTTGTACCCTGATCTGTGATCCCCCATATCCTTGCACTCTGATCTGTGATCCCCTGTGTTCTTGTACCCTGATCTGTGATCCCCCATATCCTTGTACCCTGATCTGTGATCCCCCATATCCTTGTACTCTGATCTGTGATCCCCGTCTCCTTGTACTCTGATCTGTGATCCCCCGTGTTCTTGTACTCTGATCTGTGATCCCCCATATCCTTGTACCCTGATCTGTGATCCCCCATATCCTTGTACTCTGATCTGTGATCCCTGTGTTCTTGTACTCTGATCCCCCCCGTGTTCTTGTACTCTGATCTGTGATCCCCGTCTCCTTGTACTCTGATCTATGATCCCCCGTGTTCTTGTACTCTGATCTGTGATCCCCATATCCTTGTACCCTGATCTGTGATCCCCCATATCCTTGCACTCTGATCTGTGATCCCCTGTGTTCTTGTACCCTGATCTGTGATCCCCCATATCCTTGTACCCTGATCTGTGATCCCCCATATCCTTGTACTCTGATCTGTGATCCCCTGTGTTCTTGTACCCTGATCTGTGATCCCCCATATCCTTGTACCCTGATCTGTGATCCCCCATATCCTTGTACTCTGATCTGTGATCCCCTGTGTTCTTGTACCCTGATCTGTGATCCCCCATATCCTTGTACTCTGATCTGTGATCCCCCATGTTCTTGTACTCTGATATGTGATCCCCCGTGTTCTTGTACTCTGATCAGTGATCCCCCGTGTTCTTGTACTCTGATCTGTGATCCCCGTGTTCTTGTACTCTGATCTGTGATTCCCCATATCCTTGTACTCTGATCTGTGATCCCCCCCGTGTTCTTGTACTCTGATCTGTGATCCCCCCGTGTTCTTGTACTCTGATCTGTGATCCCCGTCTCCTTGTACTCTGATCTGTGATCCACCCGTGTTCTTGTACTCTGATCTGTGATCCCCCATATCCTTGTACCCTGATCTGTGATCCCCCATATCCTTGTACTCTGATCTGTGATCCCTGTGTTCTTGTACTCTGATCTGTGTTTCCCCCCGTGTTCTTGTACTCTGATCCCCCCCGTGTTCTTGTACTCTGATCTGTGATCCCCGTCTCCTTGTACTCTGATCTATGATCCCCCGTGTTCTTGTACTCTGATCTGTGATCCCCATATCCTTGTACCCTGATCTGTGATCCCCCATATCCTTGTACTCTGATCTGTGATCCCCTGTGTTCTTGTACCCTGATCTGTGATCCCCCATCTCCTTGTACTCTGATCTGTGATCCCCCATATCCTTGTACTCTGATCTGTGATCCCCTGTGTTCTTGTACCCTGATCTGTGATCCCCCATCTCCTTGTACTCTGATCTGTGATCCCCCATATCCTTGTACTCTGATCTGTGATCCCCTGTGTTCTTGTACCCTGATCTGTGATCCCCCATCTCCTTGTACTCTGATCTGTGATCCCCCATAACCTTGTACTCTGATCTGTGATCCCCTGTGTTCTTGTACTCTGATCTGTGATCCCCCATGTCCTTGTACTCTGATCTGTGATCCCTGTCTCCTTGTACTCTGATCTGTGATCCCCCATGTTCTTGTACTCTGATCTGTGATCCCTGTGTTCTTGTACTCTGATCCCCCCCGTGTTCTTGTACTCTGATCTGTGATCCCCGTCTCCTTGTACTCTGATCTATGATCCCCCGTGTTCTTGTACTCTGATCTGTGATCCCCATATCCTTGTACCCTGATCTGTGATCCCCCATATCCTTGCACTCTGATCTGTGATCCCCTGTGTTCTTGTACCCTGATCTGTGATCCCCCATATCCTTGTACCCTGATCTGTGATCCCCCATATCCTTGTACTCTGATCTGTGATCCCCTGTGTTCTTGTACCCTGATCTGTGATCCCCCATATCCTTGTACCCTGATCTGTGATCCCCCATATCCTTGTACTCTGATCTGTGATCCCCTGTGTTCTTGTACCCTGATCTGTGATCCCCCATATCCTTGTACTCTGATCTGTGATCCCCCATGTTCTTGTACTCTGATATGTGATCCCCCGTGTTCTTGTACTCTGATCAGTGATCCCCCGTGTTCTTGTACTCTGATCTGTGATCCCCGTGTTCTTGTACTCTGATCTGTGATTCCCCATATCCTTGTACTCTGATCTGTGATCCCCCCCGTGTTCTTGTACTCTGATCTGTGATCCCCCCGTGTTCTTGTACTCTGATCTGTGATCCCCGTCTCCTTGTACTCTGATCTGTGATCCACCCGTGTTCTTGTACTCTGATCTGTGATCCCCCATATCCTTGTACCCTGATCTGTGATCCCCCATATCCTTGTACTCTGATCTGTGATCCCTGTGTTCTTGTACTCTGATCTGTGTTTCCCCCCGTGTTCTTGTACTCTGATCCCCCCCGTGTTCTTGTACTCTGATCTGTGATCCCCGTCTCCTTGTACTCTGATCTATGATCCCCCGTGTTCTTGTACTCTGATCTGTGATCCCCATATCCTTGTACCCTGATCTGTGATCCCCCATATCCTTGTACTCTGATCTGTGATCCCCCGTGTTCTTGTACTCTGATCTGTGATCCCCCATATCCTTGTACTCTGATCTGTGATCCCCTGTGTTCTTGTACCCTGATCTGTGATCCCCCATCTCCTTGTACTCTGATCTGTGATCCCCCATATCCTTGTACTCTGATCTGTGATCCCCCGTGTTCTTGTACTCTGATCTGTGATCCCCCATGTCCTTGTACCCTGATCTGTGATCCCCGTCTCCTTGTACTCTGATCTGTGATCCCCCATGTTCTTGTACTCTGATCTGTGATCCCCCATATCCTTGTACTCTGATCTGTGATCAGCCCTCACCCCTCCCTCTCTTTCTCTCCCACCCCCTCTCTTTCACCCCCTCTCCCTCCCTCTCTTTCTGTCCCTCTCTCTCACCCCTCTCTTTCTCTCTTTCACCCCCTCTGTCTCTCACCTCCACCCCTCTCTTTCTCATCTCCCCCTCTCTCCCTCCCCCTCCCTCTCTTTCTCTCCCTGTGCTGGGATCCCCCCCACTCTCCTTCCTCTGTGGATGTAGAATGACTCAGTGACACCCCCTCCCCTTTCTCCCAAGACAACAGGGGTAATTCCTAGAGGGGTTGTCCCCTTTCTGGGTCCCAGATGTTGTATTGGTTGCATATATCTGATGGTGAGGGGGGTGCCCTGGAAGTGGTGCTGATCACCTGTGTGCTCGATCCATGCATCTTTCTGCAGCCATTTTTATTGCTTGAATTTTTTTCCATTATAGACATGATTGGGGCCTCATGTCTACATTTTGCCTAAAGCCTCACAAAGCTTAGAGACGCCTCTGTGCCCGATTGCTTCCACACACCTCCCCCGAGCGGATGACTCGCTGCTGTCAATCAGAACCAGTGGGGGGAGGAGCGCTTTGTGTGTCATATGGATACTCAGAATGGGGCTTGGGAGCGAGCGCGCACAAGCACCCCCTTAGCAAGTGTCTTGCAACACACTCGGCGGAGGGGAGGAGCCAGAAGCGAGGGCAGGGGACCCAAGAAGAGGAGGATCGGGGCTACTCTGTGCAAAACCATTACAGACCAGGTAAGTATAACATGTTTGTTATTTTAAACCAACAAAAAAACAACTTTACTTTGGCTTTAACATTGGACATCATATCTGTAATACTTTGTCAAATGTTTTTAAAAGTTCAAATGACATTTTTTTGTTAATCTTTGTATATAGTACAAGTTTATACATTTTTAGAAGTGGTGATTTTTTTATTGATCTCTCATTGTTGTATAAAAAAATCCCCAAATGTAAGGTGTGTATGGATTTTGTCATTATGGGACGAGGACAACCGAGACAACTTCATGTTTATAAATAGTTCCTCCACCTATTTCATTGTTAAACTTCTGTAGAGATAAGCTGGATAAAATAATACTACAGATATAAAGAGATATAAAATAGTACTACAGATATAAAGAGATAAAATAATACTACAGATATAAAGAGATATAAAATAGTACTACAGATATAAAGAGATAAAATAATACTACAGATATAAAGAGATATAAAATAATACTACAGATATAAAGAGATAAAATAATACTACAGATATAAAGAGATATAAAATAATACTACAGATATAAAGAGATATAAAATAATACTACAGATATAAAGAGATATAAAATAATACTACAGATATAAAGAGATATAAAATAATACTACAGCTATAAAGAGATATAAAATAATACTACAGATATAAAGAGATATAAAATAATAGTACAGATATAAAGAGATAAAATAATACTACAGATATAAAGAGATATAAAATAATACTACAGATATAAAGAGATAAAATAATACTACAGATATAAAGAGATATAAAATAATACTACAGCTATAAAGAGATATAAAATAATACTACAGATATAAAGAGATATAAAATAATAGTACATAAATACATTTTTTAAACCATATAAGAAGAGATTTCACGTTTGATAACATCTCATCAGGTTTCATAGGAGATGATTTGCTTCTTCTGACTCTTCTTTGGTTTGTATTGGTAAGCTTAGGAACATATTCAAAAGAAATAAACCGCGTTCTATGAAAAGAATATGCTGACCACAGTTTTGCTTATTACATCCGCCATGTGTCTAGTACGGCAGAAAACATTATTATTAAAACGGGGATGAAGATTTTTTTCACATGCATTGATGATGACTGCATTACATTTCTCAGGGTGGGTTTCCTGATGGTGACAACATTGAGCCATGTCTGTATAATGTGGGCTAAAACAGCCAATTGTAGTCTCCATGCTCTTCTGTGTTGCTACTCTCTACTCCCCACTCCTTCACATAGGTTAGGGTGGTGTCTTGATGTGTCTTGATTGTTTAAGTGGACTTCCAGATTCTGACAAGCCCCTCCACCCATGTGGCGACCCATCCATTAAGGGCTCGCGGGCACTGCCCCCTCTCTCCACGCCACCCCCTATATGAGTAATGGATAGAGTCATGCATTGCATGACTCTATCCATGGCCACGGAGGCCACCCCCTATTCATGCGTTCAGCCCCTTTTAGGACCTTGGACGCATGAATTACAGTGGCGGGGGGGTTAAGTAGCTGATTACAGCCATAGGCTCTAATAGGCTTCAAAATAGGGTGGACTTGTGGCGCAGAGCATTGCGTTCGGAGCCAACCCAGGTGTGTTAGAAAAGCAAATGAATATTCGCTTTTCTAACACTGAACCGCCTCTCCGCCAATCAGGAAGCACAGGTCTGATACCTGTCACCTGATTGGCTAAAAGGACAGGCGATCCTAGTGGACGTCTAGCAGGAGGAAAGAAGAGACACACGGTGGAAACATGGAGGACACAGGAGGCGCCGCCTGACCCACAGCTTTCCGCTGCCTGATCCGTTGCCCATCCCACAGCTCGCCGCCATCACCTGCTGCCTGACCTGCCACCAAGATGGGGTAAGTAGTGCCGGCCAGACAATGAGCGAGTTTTTGGGCAGGTAGGCGAGGGGTGGGTGCTGATTAAATGTGGCCGGGGGGGTCACAGTGTCTGCACTTGGTGACACAGTTGCTACATTTGATGGCAATGGCACAGTGGCTGAATTTGATGGGCACAGTGGCTGCATTTGATGGGCACAGTGGCTGAATTTGATGGGCACAGTGGCTGCATTTGATGGGTACAGTGGCTGCATTTGATGGACACACTGGCTGAATTTGATGGGCACAGTGGCTGCATTTGATGGGCACAGTATCTGGATTTTATAGCACAGTGGCTGAATTTGATGGACACAGTGGCTGCATTGATGGGCATGGTATCTGGATTTTATGGCACAGTGGCTGAATTTGATGGGTTTTTTTTAATACTTTTTAGGAATTTTGAGTTTGTTTGCACCCCCCAAAAATTTGGAGCACCAGCCGCCACTACCTCCACCCATAAAACCCACAACCACCAGACCAGGGTTTTGGGTAAGAGACCCTTGCCCTTATCAGCATGGAGATAAGGTGCTTTACCTTGGGGGGGACATACTGTAACCCTATATATTGAGGGCATGTAGCCTGGCATGCTTCAGGTGGGGCACACATGATTCACCCCCCTTTCCTGGAGTTTTGAGGGGACCTTACACTATTTTTCCTTTATTTTTTTCAAGGCTGTTCTTCTTTAATATACATATTACACCTGAAGAATTTGGGGTGAACCCCATTAACTACTTCTGGACCGCCCACCGCATATTTACTGTGGCAGGGTGGCCTGGCTGCGTGAAACAATGTACCTGTATGTTGTTCGTGCTTCCCGGTCTCAGTCAGGCGCGCGCGCCACCGGTGACCTGCTCCTGCTGTCATTTGACACAGCAAGAGCCAATTAGCAGGTCCGATGGCCACAATGGCAGCTGGCCAGCCTCGATTGTTCGGGGGGAATGACAGAATGACGGTCCGCCTATGTAAACAAGGCAGACCGTCTTTCTGTCACAAGGGAAGAGAGAGATCTGTGATTCCTACCAATCAGGAACACAGATCTCTCTCTTTGCCAAGTGTCAGCATCCATAGAAATGAAAAAACAAAAAATGATTTACACCCAAAAGGCTACCTCATCACAAATTATTAATCATATGCAAAAATAGTGGATAAAAAAACAGCACAGACCACGTAACGAACATTTCCCAGTCCTATCCCTCCCCCACCTCCCTCCCAGAAAACCCTGCAAGCCCCACCAATTCCCTCACCCAGCCTAAACCTATGAACCTCCTCACCGGGATTTCCCCAAGGAGCTGAGAATGTGAGGCAATGCCGCTTACCCCTCACAGAGATGAAACAAACCCCTGGTGACTACACCTGCGGAGATAGTTATTTAAACAATGGAGACTCAAACATCCACCCAAGCAGCTGAGAGGAGAGCACTGCACCCTGAAGCCACTATGGGGGTGAATGCAGTGCAATCTGACAGACGGCTGCACCCGAGGGATGGATGTGAAGTCTAATAAATGAGATTGAGCCCCGCTATTAGTCCTGTAACAAGACAAAAAACCACAGTAAGTCCTCATCCAGTCCCGAATCTCTGGTTATGGTAAGAGCCTGTAGGTTCTAAACACACAGAGGCAGCGGGTGCTAAGATGATGTCCAGCAATCTGCTAAGGTATATATCATTATTGAACAACTCATAGGGGAAAAAAAGTGATATTCACTGCTTGCTCTGCTTGGTTTCAAAGGTGAATGGCACAGAAATAGTCACTACTAGGACATAGCTTTAACGGACATGAGCTCCAACATATCTGGCAGCATAATAGACCTCCGATCCGGCCAGTACTAGACCACTGTGTCCCAGAGCGGGATGGCTTTCAGAGTGGATGTTTTGGGTGGGACTATAAGGGGAAACCATAGCTCCCAACTGATTTCGAGGGACTGTCCCTGATTTGGAGCAATGTCCCTCTTTCCCCATCATTTGTCCCTCATTTTGGAATGATCCTCATAGTTGTATATAAAATACACTTTTTATCTTTCAAAAAGTGTTTGCCAGCGCTGAACCCTTCCTTCAAATTCTAAATGGCTGCATTTTGTAAATTTTTAAAGCCAATATAAAGGAATAATAGTGGTAAAAAAACTCTTGTGGATTAAATTAATCTTTTTTTGGGTTTATTTTCCTTTAAGGGGGTGTGGGGGGGGGCGTGTCCTATGCCTGCATACGTTTGGTAGTAGATGTCCCTCATGAACCATATGAAAATGTTGGGAGGTAAGGGAAAGGGGGCAGCCATAGCCCGAGAATTTCAGGTGCTTTATCAGCACAAGATAGAGAATATAAAGTGATTCATAAAAACTGCATAAGGGCTGCATAAAAATGAGGAAATAAGACAAGGGAAATAACGTGACAGAAGCAAACACAATGTAATAGTCCTGCCTACAGCATCACCCACTGTCATTATAATGCCCTGTACACACGTTAGGGCATTCTGACAACAAAATCCATGGATTTTTTCAGACGGATATGGCTCAAACTTGTCTTGCATACACACGGTCACACAAATGTTGTTAGGAATTCCGTACATCAAGAACACGGTGACGTACAAGACATACGACGAGCCGAGAAAAATGAAGTTCAATAGCCAGTGCGGCTCTTCTGCTTGATTCTGAGCATGCGTGGAACTTGGTGCATTGGAATTGTGTACACACGATCAGAATTTCCAGTAACGGATTTTGTTGTCGGAAAATTTGAGATCCAGATCTCAAATTTTGTGTGACGGAAATTCCGATGGAAAATGTCCGATGGAGCCTAACACAGAATTTCCGACAACAAGCTCCCATCGAACATTTTCCGTCGGAAAATCCGACCGTGTGTACGGGGCATAAGAAGTCATGTCCACTGGCTCCAAGTTATAGGCATGAAGAAGAAGCCGATAAATGCTCCGAAACACATGCCACCGCTTTGACATCACTTCTAGCACTTGCGTTCCATCTAGCTCGGGTCCCCTTCACATCCACGCCCTGCGTTCCACGCTGGTCCCAGCAGCTCAGCTGTCCCCTCTGGTGATTCCTCCTATGGCCTCCCTCTGCTGATCGGTTGGGATCTCTTCCACTCTGCTGCATAATGGACTGCCTCTGGGACCACCTGACACTGGACCTCCCATTCCATCTTATTTACCAAGATGAGCTTTGTTTTATCACATTTCTAGTAAATGGGCAATTATAGTCTTGTTTTTCTGCACTTAGAGGCACCTTTTGTTTGTTTTTTCTTTTCTAGAGAAACTTGCCTAGCCTCCCATTGCACTAACCATTGGGAATCTTTTCAGAAAACCTTTCACAGGTTGTACCTCACACTCTACAAACAATCTAAAATGTACCCTGGCAGTTCATCCAGCTGTTGCCCACATCATGTAGTTTTGCAAGTCCTTATGTACTTTCTGGAAACACATTTTTGTACTGATCTCCTCAATCTCCGGAGTGACTTCTACTCCAAGCTCCGCACTAACCTTACTCCATTAGACATAGAAAAATACCCTCCTAGATCAAGAGGTGCTATCATTCACTTACTTTTTGCAGCCAAATGAAACATAACCAGATTGTGGAAAACCTCCAATACCCCCTCCATTACTGGCCCAATTGCAGACTTAAACACTCAATTGGATATGGAGAAAATGCTTGCTAGAAAAGCCCTGCAGATGAGACAGTTTTTAACTAAGTGGTCACAATGGCTAATGCAACAAAAAATGTACTGTGCAAGTGTGAATAAGAACTTGTTGTTTTCTGTGAAAGTACCGTAGTGCTGGCGCTCAGTACCCTGTCTTAACCTATGCTCTCCTTCCCCTCCCCCATTCCCTCCTCTCTCCCCTCTCCCATTGCCTCCTCCTTCCCTTCTCCCATTCCCTCCATCTTCCCCTTCCCCATTCATTCCTCCCTCTCCCATTCCCTCCATCTTCCCCTTCCCCATTCCCTCCTCCCTCCCCTCTCCCATTCCCTCCTCCCTCCCCTCTCCCATTCCCTCCATCTCCCCTTCCCCATTCCCAACTCCCTCCCCTCTCCCATTCTCTCCTCCCTTCTCGTCTCCTATCCCCTCCATCTTTCCCTTCCCCATTCACTCCTCCCTCCCCTATTCACTCCTCCCTCCCCTCTCCCATTCCCTCCTGCTTCCCCTCTCCCACTCCCTCCTCCTCCCTCCCCTTTCCCATTCCCTTCTCCCTCCCATTTCTCTCATTCCATCCTCCCTCCCCTCTCCCATTCTCTCCTCCTTCCCCTCCTCCATTCTCTCCTCCTTCCCCTCCTCCATTCCCATTCTCCCACCCCCCTCCAATTCCCGCCTCCCTCCCCTCTCCCATTCCCTCCTGCTCCCCCTCCCCCATTACCTCCTCCCACCCCTCTTTCATTCCCATCCTCCCACCCCTCTCCCATTCCCTCCTCCTTCCTCTCCCCCATTCTCTCCTCCTTCCCCTTGCCCATTTCCTCCTCCTTCCCCTTGCTCATTCCCTCCTCCCTCCCCTCTCCCATTCCCTCCTGCTCCCCCTCCCCCATTACCTCCTCCCACCCCTCTCTCATTCCCATCATCCCACCCCTCTCCCATTCCCCCTTCTTCCCTTACTCATTCCCTCCTCCTTCCCCTCTTCCATTCCCTCCTTCCTACCCTCTCCCATTCCCCCCTCCTTCCCCTCCCCCATTCTCTCCTCCTTCCACTCTCCCATTCTCTCCTTCTTCCACTCTCCCATTCCCTCCTCCCACCTCTCTCTCATTCCCATCCTCCCACCCCTCTCCCATTCCCTCCTCCTTCCACTCCCCATTTCCCCTCCTTCCCTTACTCATTCCCTCCTCCTTCCCCTCTTCCATTCCCTCCTCCCTACCCTCTCCCATTCCCTCCTCCTTCCCCTCCCCCATTCTCTCCTCCTTCCACTCTCCCATTCCCTCCTCCCTCCCCTCTCCCATTCCCTCCTGCTTCCCCTCCCCCATTACCTCCTCCCACCCCTCTCTCATTCCCATCTTCCCACCCCTCTCCCATTCCCTCCTCCTTCCACTCCCCCATTCTCTCCTCCTTCCCCTCTCCCATTCCCTCCTCTCTCCCCTCTCCCATTCTCTTCTCCTTCCCCTCTCATATTCCCTTCTCCTTCCCCTCTCTCATTCCCTCCTCCTTCCCCTTCCCCATTCCCTCCTCATCCCCCTCTCCCATTCCCTCCTCCCTCTCCTCTCCCATTCCCTCCTCCCTCTCCTCTCCTATTCTCTCCTCCCTCTCCTCTCCCATTCCCTCCTCCCTCCCTTCTCTCATTCCCATCCTCCCTCCCCTCTCCCATTCCCTCCTCTCTCCCCTCTCCCATTCTCTCCTTCTTCCCCTCTCATATTCCCTTCACCTTCCCCTCTCTCATTCCCTCCTCCTTCCCCTCCCCCATTCCCTCCTTATCCTCCTCTCCCATTCTCTCCTCCCTCCCCTCTCCCATTCCCTCCTCCCTCCCTTCTCTCATTCCCATCCTCCCACCCCTCTCCCATTCCCTCCTCCTTCCCCTCTCCTATTCCCTCTTCCTTCCCTCTCAAAAATCCGTCCTCCCTCCCCTCTCCCATTCCCTCCACCCTCCCCTCTCTCATTCCCTCCTCCCTCCCCTCTCTCATTCCCTCCTCCCTCCCCTCTCCCATTTCCTCCTCCTTCCCCTCTCACATTCCCTGCTCCCTCATCTCTCCCATTCCCTCCCCCTTCCCCTCCCCATTCTATCCTCCCTCCCCTCCTTGATCCCTCCCCTCTCCCATCCCCTCCTCCTTCCCCTCCCCATACCTCATCTTCTTCCCCTCTCTCATTGCCAAATCCTTCCACTCTCCCATCCCTCCTCTCACCCCTCTCCCATTCCCTCCTCTCTCCCCTCTCCCATGCCCTCCTCCTTCCCCTCCCCCATTCCCTCCTCCTTCCTCTCTCCCATTCCCTCCTCCTTCCCCTCTCCCATTTTCTCCTCCCTCCTAGGGATGGACCGAATGGATCCCTGTTCAGTTTGGACCAGAACGTCCGAACTCCGCGAAAGTTCAGACCCAAATAACAAACCCCATTAAAGTCAATGGGACCCGAACATCAAACATCAAAAGTGCCCATTTTGAAGGCTTAAATGCAAGTAATTAGGCATATAATGGTTGTAGGGGTCCAGGTCCTGCCCTGGGGGACATGGATCAATAAAAAAAGTTTGTGAAAAACGTCAATTTAAATGAGCAGTGATTTTTTTATTTTTAAAGTGAAACCTAAAAATTAGGTTGGTGGCGCCTTCCCACCATAACCCTATAGAGATAATCTTGATGAAAGCAAGAATTTGCCTTGCTGTAAAAATTGCAATGATATGCACCTGTCATATAGGTGCTGAAAAATTGGTCTTGGGTGTCGGTGGTGCCTTCCCACCGTAACCCTATAGAGGTACTCTTGATGAAAGCAAGAATTTGCCTTGCTGTAAAAAATTGCAATGATATGCACCTGTCAGACAGGTGCAGAAAAATTGGTCTTTGGGTGTTAATTGTGCCCATGAAACCTACACCAAAAACATTCTTCCAGATGAAATGATTGAACACCCTCAAAGCTAGGCAGCCTCAAAGTCCTGCAGAGATTCCACATCTCAAAAAGACATCGGCATCAGGGGCTTCATAGCTGGTAATCCAGGACTGATTCATTTTTATAAAAGTCAAACGGTCCACAGAGTCTGTGGACAGATGGATGCAGGGCGGCCCAACAACTCAATAATATACTGGGCAAGTTCTGGCCAGTGGTCTATTCTCATGACCCAGTAAGCCAATGGATCGTCAGCTGGAAAGCTCTCCATTTCTGTTTTGGCCCCGAGGTAATCGTTCACCATGTGATGCAGATGCTGTTGGGATGTGGAAGCTGACAGCCCTGGGCGGCGAGGACTAAAAAAATTCTGAAATGCCTCACTTAGGCAGATGCCTTCTCCAATGCTCCTTTCTTGACTAATGAAAGACTCAAAATGACTTAACGCCACACTGTAACCTACTAGAGTCAGAAAAACATTCAATAAAATCCTCTTTAATTTGTCCTCAAGAGATTTTATCCTCTGCACACACTGTGGGGACGGGATGAGTTCAGAGACCTTCCCCTTATAACGATGGTCAGGGAGGGTTGCCAACCAGTAATCATCCTTCTCCTTTATGCCACATATTCTTGGGTCCTTTCGCAGGCTTTGAAGCATGTGGTTGCCCATGTACCTCAAATTTGCAGAGGCCTGAGAAGCAGACTCCTCGGGGTCACTCAGGATGACAGTATCTGGAACTTCCTCCTCCCTGCCACGTACTACTGCCAAGGGTCCTGGGGTTGGAAAGCCATCGCTTACAGATTGACGCATGTCTTCCTCTTCTTCAAAGCCTATGAAAGTGCCAGAATCCTCCTCCTCATCCTCCTCCCCCTCTCCTCCTGTGTGTTCTGTGACATAAAGTGGGCCTTGAGAGGAAAGGAAGTCCTCCTCTTCCCCCTGTTGCTCTGCCTCCAGTGCTCTGTCCATAATGCCACGCAGAGTCTGCTCCAGCAGGAACACAACAGGGATTGTGTCACTGATGCATGCACTGTCACTGCTCACCATCCTTGTGGCCTCCTCAAATGGTGACAATACAGTGCATGTATCCTTAATGATCAGCCATTAGCGTGGGGAAAAAAGCTGAGGCGGCCTGAGCCTGTCGTTGTGCCATACTGACACAAGTACTCGTTGACGGCCCTCTGCTGCATGTATAGCCACTGCAGCATTCCAAAAGTTGAGTTCCACCTGGTGGGCATGTCACAAATCAGGCGGTTTATGGGCGGGTGGAATTCCCGCTGAATTTCAGCCAGCCGAGCACTGGCAGTGTATGACCGCCTGAAATGGCTACAGACTCTTCTGGCCTGCTTTAGTACATCTTGCAACCCTGGGTAAGTACTTAGGAAATGCTGCACCACCAAATTGAGGACATGTGCCAGGCATGGCACATGTGTCAACTTTCCCTGTCTAGGGGCGAACAGGAAGTTTGAGCCATTATCGGACACCACCATTCCTGGCTCCAGCTGGAGTGGTGTGAACAACCTCTGGGCCTGTCCTTGCAGAGCTGCAAGAATCTCTGCTTCGGTGTGGTTCCTGTCCCCTAAACACACCAGCTGAAGCACTGCATGGCACTTTTTATCCTGACTCTGGGAAAAGCCCTTTGAACACATAGGGGGTACCTGATGTTCATAGGACAATTCTGCAAAGGAGGGCATGGAGGTGGCAGAGGAGGAGGATGAGGGGGTAGAGCTCACAGGTCTGGCATCATCACCACCAACTGTATTGAGACGGGGGGGGCATAACAAGCTGCAGCACTGAGCCCTGTCCTGCATCCTTTCACTTTGCAAGCAGCGTTACCCAGTGTGCTGTGAATGAAATATATTGTCCCTGCCCATGCTTGCTGGACTACGTGTCAGCAGTAAGGTGGATTTTATGGCTGACTGCCTTGCCTAATGATGCCAGAACATTCCCTTCCACGTGATGGTAGAGAGATGGGACAGCCTTACATGAAAAGTAGTATCAACTGGGAACCTGCCATTGTGGTACAGCACATTGTGCAAATTCACGGAAGGGGGCAGAATCCACCAGGCTGAAAGGCAGAAGTTGGACAGCCAACAGCTTTGAAAAGCTTGCATTCAGGCGCTGGACATGTGGGTGGCAGGGACTGTATTTTTTTTTCCGCTGGAAGATGGAGCAGAGAAATTTGCCAGCTACAGTCTAAAGCTGGTGGTGTGCTGCTGGTAGATGAGCTGCTACGACCTTGGACACCCTGTGCTATACCATCATCCCTGTCAGTGGAGGCTGCTGAAAGGTAATGACTCGGTATTGCAGGGGCAGACTAAAGTGGGTAAGGAGGAGGAGGGACAGATTTGTGCCCCTTTTTGTGGCTTTTAGGTGCTCTTGGCAACGGGCTGAGTGGTTGGACATTAAATGCCTTGTTAGGCATGTGGTTCCCAAATGGTTGGTGTTTTTGCCATGTTTGATGTGCCTGTGACACAGTTTGCAGATAGCAAGAGTACGATCTGCTGCAGATGTGCTAAAAAAAGGCCCAGACAGCTGAGCTGTGGGGACTGGGCCGGGAGATAACAGCTGCAGAATGTGTTGGAATAGAGTGGCTGCTCTCTACTCTTTCTTGATGCCGACCTCCTTGGGGTTGTGCCGCCTTACCTTCAATTTCCTCCTCTGCTCTATCTGGCACCAAAGTCGCATCAGTGACCTCATCATCATCATCATCTCCATCTCCTCCATCTTCATCATTACCACTGGAGACAACTTGGCAATACATTGCGGCTTGGGGAACATGAATGCCAATTTGTCTACCAGTGTTCCTCCCTCTCTCTGGGCTCATGTTCCTGTCATCCTCAACCTCAGAATCAGCATCTGAATCCAGTAATGGCTGGGCATCATCAAGGAGCAAGTGGCTGACGCTGTGGTCAAATAACTCAGCTGACTCCTCAATGGCTGATGTTAGGGCTATGGCAGGAATAGATTTGGACAAGGAGGCAAGTTTATCCACTCTGGCAACTGCAGGGGACTACACACTTGTCTCTGCTTGTGTGACAGAGGATGAGGAGGATGAGGAAGGTTTAGTAAGCCAGTCCACCACCTCCTCTGCATGCTGTGGCTGGATAGCATGGGCAAACTCACTAAACAGAGGAAATGATGCCCTACCTGAGGACTGACCACCAAGTCCACCTTTGCCTGTGGACACATTTGTTGCTGGCCCCCTTACAGTGCCAAGGGAACGGTGCTTATAAAGGAGAAGTTGAAATCTGTATGTAGATGCACTTTAATCAATGTAAAGAGGTGTTTGGTGCCCTTTAATTTGAGTACTCACACTACACAGACACACTCTACGGATACAATATAATATACTGCTATATAATGCGCCAAACATACAGTGACGCACAGAACTATATGGCGGTAAACTGGCAGTAACGCACACAGAAGTAAATGGAGTTAAACTTGCAGTAACACACAAAACTATATGGCGTTAAACTTGTAGTAACGCACACAGAACTATATGGCATTAAACTGGCAGTAACACATGCAAAACTAAATGGCGTTAAACTAACAGTAATGCACGCAATACGATATGGCATTAAACTGGCAGTAATGCACGCAAAACTATATGGTGTTAAACTGGCAGTAACGCACGCAAAACTATATGGCGTTAAACTGGCAGTAATGCACACAATACAATATGGCATTAAACTGGCAGTAATGCACGCAAAACTATATGGCGTTAAACTGGCAGTAACACAAGCAAAACTATATGGTGTTAAACTGGCAGTAATGCACAAAACTATATGGTGTTAAACTTGTAGTAATGCACACAAAACTATATGGCGTTAAACTGGCAGTAACGCACAAAACTATATGGCTTTAAACTTGTAGTAACGTACACAGAACTATATGGCGTTAAACTGGCAGTAACGCATGCAAAACGATATGGCATTAAACTGGCAGTAACGCACGCAAAACAACATGGCGTTAAACTGGCAGTAACGCGCGTAAAACTATATGACATTAAACTGGCAGTAACGCACGCAAAACTATATGGCGTTAAACTGTCAGTACCGCACGCAAAGTTATATGGCGTTAAATTGGCAGTAACACACGCAATACGATATGGCGTTAAGCTGGCAGTAACGCAATCAAATAGACGGTGTTCAATCGTCACTACGCTGAAGCTATCTGAACTGTCCCTACTCTAGCTATACACTAATGTCAAGATTACTGACACGTTCTCACTACACTACACTGAAACTATCTGAGCTGTGCCTACTCTAGCTGCACACTATGAAAAGTTGAATGATGGTCCTCCTCACTACACTCACACTATCCCTAGACTGACACTAAACTAATATTCTACACTGACAATTGAAGCAAAATAGCACAGTATAGAACACTAACTAACTAATAGCACTGAACAGAGCCCTGTTCTATCTCTCTCCACGCTGAAATCACACTGAAAATGGCTGCCATTGAAAGAATACTTTTATACTGTGGGGCGGGAATAAGCCATGATTGGATAAAATCATGATGACAGTGTCCAATCATGACTCTGACAGTGCTCTGTGTCCTGATTGGCTGAAGCTTTCACTGCTTCAGCCAATCACGGCTTGCAATGCACTGTTCAGTGCCGCAATGCCTTGTGGTCGGTTCGGGGGGCAGAACATAGGGTCAAACGACCCGTTTGTTCGGCTATTAGCCGAACGTCCGAACAAAGAAAGTTTGACCCAAACATATGATCAGGCCGAACCATTCGCCCATCCCTACTCCCTCCCCTCTCCCATTTCCTCCTCCCTCCCCGCTCCCATTCCCTCCTCCTTCCCCTCCCCCATTAGCTCCTCCTTCCCTTTCCCCATTCCCTCCTCCTTCCCCTCTCCTATTGCCTCCTCTTTTCCCTCTCCCATTGCCTCCTCCTTCCTCTTTCCCATTCCCTCCTTCGCCCCCTCTCCCATTCCCTCCTCTTTCCCCTCTCCCATTCGCTCCTTTTCCCCCTCTCCCATTCCCTCCTCTTTCCCCTCTCCCATTCCATTCTCCCCCCTCTGGCATTTCCTCCTCCCTCCCTTCTCCCATTCCCATCCTCCCTCCCTTCTTACTGTGACAGACTCACCCGGGACAGAGGCTATTGAAGGGGACTGAACACAAGCCTCTTGCCAACAGATTGTGGGCCCTGGATTTTAAGGGAATAATAATCTGCAAGGTGAATTAGAAATCCAGTCTGATCTGTACTAATCAGACTCAATCGTGTATATATGTATATATTGTATGTTGTCTCGTCCTGTTATGGACTCTTTGCTGTGGTCATTTGGGATGTGTGTCCCTGTAGAGGGAGGGGGGATTCCTCCAGCAGTCCCCCTGCTGATAAGACTGATTCATACTGTTGGGACACATCCTGTGAGGAGATGCTGGTGTCATCAACTCCACCTGTCTGTCTGTTGCCTGTTAGAATGTGTATTGTAAATAAGTCTAGTATGGGATCTAAGAGTCATTAGATCCCCATTGTTGTTTGTGTTAATTAACTCTGCTATTGTGTAAAGAAGAGTTCGGTGTTGATTTTTGATAATGTTGATTGTGTTTTCTGAGCTACAAGACGGCCAGTCTGGCCTAAAGGTCATGACTGAGTCATCTAGGCTGTCTAAAGTGATTAGTTAATTAGCCCATGTTAATTAGGTTTCTGGTCACAGGTGTATGTTCAGAGTAATATGAGCAGGAGGTATGCACCTCCTCTTTTACTGTATAAAAGAGCCTGTATTCCCTTCAATAAAAGAGATTCCTGTTTGAACTTACATACAGCCTGCCTGGTGTTTGTTCTGAGCTATCATAACTGGATTTGATTGGCACATAGCTGTAGTTCGAATCCCTGAGCATTGGATGACCAAACCATCAGATGTTGCGATCTGCAATCTGATTCTATAGCAGCAGAGGAGTGTCGGGAGAGTGGAACCAAGCGAGCAAGGGGCTCGTTACACTTGAATTCCCTCCTCCCTCCCCTCTCACATTTCCTTCTCCTTCCTCTCCCCATTTCCCCCTCCCTCCCCTCCCCTATTCCCTCCTCCCTCCCCTCTCCCATTCCCCCCCCTCCCCCATTCCCTCCTCCCTCCTCTCTCTCATTCCCTCCTCCTTCCCCTCTCCCATCCCACTCCTCCCTCCCCATGAGTGTATATAATAATCATAGTACTGAGTGTATATAATAGTCATAGTACTGAGTGTATATAATAATCATAGTACTGAGTGTATATAATAGTCATAGTACTGAGTGTATATAATAGTCATAGTACTGAGTGTATATAATAATCATAGTACTGAGTGTATATAATAGTCATAGTACTGAGTGTATATAATAATCATAGTACTGAGTGTATATAATAGTCATAGTACTGAGTGTATATAATAGTCATAGTACTGAGTGTATATAATAATCATAGTACTGAGTGTATATAATAATCATAGTACTGAGTGTATATAATAGTCATAGTACTGAGTGTATATAATAGTCATAGTGCTGAGTGTATATAATAATCATAGTGCTGAGTGTATATAATAATCATAGTGCTGAGTGTATATAATAATCATAGTGCTGAGTGTATATAATAATCATAGTGCTGAGTGTATATAATAATCATAGTACTGAGTGTATATAATAATCATAGTACTGAGTGTATATAATAATCATAGTACTGAGTGTATATAATAGTCATAGTACTGAGTGTATATATAGTAGTCAATAAGAGACAAAGAGACGCCATTCCTGAAGTGGTTAAATACATCAGTATAATGGAAAATATTTAAAAATTGCTTACGCGGTTTGTGTTTTGGATATTGGTACTGAAATAAAACTCCTCAAATTTATGCAAAGTCAATCATGAGACGGATCTCTGAAGACTATTTCCATAATTCCAACTCTAAATATATCGTTCTGTCTGCTATCACTGGACGTGTCCCGTCATCTCTGTCCGGAGATCACACCAAACCTCAACATGTTGTCTCTGGAATTATCTATTTTAGTCTTTTCAGTCTTGGGACTCGTCTTGGCAATCCCTTCTAACACTTGTATTGTGATGGGTAACCTGGACATCATCAGAAAGAAAGGGAAGTTGAGTCCCACCGATGTGATCTTTCTGGCTAAGGGGATTGTGAATATTCTCCTCCAGTGTCTGATGAGTCTACAGGGAATGATCTTTGCCTTGTTTCTGGAAACCTTTTATATTAGACAAGTATTTGTATTTTTGAGCACATCAATTTACTTCCTAATCTATTACAACTTCTGGTTGACCTTCTGGCTTTCCGCTCATTACTGTACCAGTATCACCAATCTCAGCTATGGGTTCTTCATCTGGTTAAAGAGAATTATGTCAAATTTCCTGAGTCAACTTCTATTCCTGACAGCACTTGGGATGTTCATTGTGAGAGTCCCCGGCTTTTGGGCTGTCAATGAAGAAAGCTTTATCCAGTCTTCTGTGAACAGTACAAACTCCTCTGTTATCGGGTTAGATAAAGTGTTTTCCTATGTTGTGCTTGCAGACATCCTAGGCATCATTCTGCCATTCTGCCTTAGTCTTCTGTGCCTGGTCCTCACTTTCTCTTTTCTGCTCAGACACGTCTGGAGGGTGAAGAATAACGACTCTGGATCAACACGTCCAAATCTCCAGGTTCACGTCACTGCACTGAGGACAATCTTCTTCTTACTTCTCATTTACACATTCTTCTGCGTATATCAAGTGATTCCTTTTCTTTCAAATTACTCACTGTCAATACTTTTTTGGAATTTACAATTATTATCTCCATCGGTGGAGGCTGCAGTCATCTTCCAGGCCAGCAACAAGCTGAGAAGGATCATTCTGAGAAGATTCTGGACCAGAAGCTGGAGGAACACAGAGACTTAAAATGTGGAGAATGCTTAGCTTGAGAGTCTAAATATATACTATAAACTTTTAGTGTGATAGAGATCAATGTAAAATGTTTCCTAAGTCACAGCATTTTGTTGTGTATGGAGTGTGGAAGGGTTATATCTCCTGTCATATTTTAATAGCTGTCTGTGTTCCTTACTTGGGTCTTTCACCTTCTTGATTTGTCCTGGTTAGAGATGGGCTGCACACTCCCCTGTTCGGTTCACAGCAGAACTCCAGAACAGGGGAAAAGTTTGACCCCGAACCCCAAACTCCATTGAACTCTATGGGAGCAAAACATGAGAAATCAAAAGTCCCCATTTTGAAGGCTTATATGTAAGTAATTGGCCATAAAAAGGGGTATGGGGGTCTGGGAGCTTCCCTGGGGGACATGTATCAATGCAATTTAAAAAAAAAAACAATTGTTTTTAAAGGAGCAGTGATTTTAATAATGCTTAAAGTGAAACAAGAAAAATTAAAAATTCCTTTAAATATAGTGCCTGGGGGGTCTCCTTAGTGTGCCTGCAAAGTGGCGCATCTGTACCATGTATAGATAGAACCTGCTGCAGCAAAACTGGCATGTATAAAGAAAGAAATGAGTCAAATCACATTTAAATTAACTGGCAGTTGCAAATGTGGGTCAGAAATATAAAAAAAAATGGCTTTACCCGCCCAGTCCATACTAGGCCTTATGGGTCTGCTATAGATTTTAAGGGGAACCCCACCCCAAAAATTAATAAAGAAAAGGGTGTGGGGTCCCCCCAAAATCCATACCATACCCTTATCTGAGCACTCAGCCTGGCAAGTCAGGAAAGGGGGGGGTGAGCGAGCACTCCTCCCTCCCTGGACCATACCAGGCCACATGCCCTCAACGTGGGGGAGTGGGTGCTTTGGGGTGCCCCCACCCCAGAGAACCTTGTCCTTATTTTGATGGGACAAGAGCCTCTTCCCCACAACCCTGGGCTGTGGTAGTGGGGGTCTGCAGGCAAGGGGCTTATTGGAATCTGGAAGCCTCCTTTAACAAGATGACCCCTAGTGAATGAGTATGGGGTCCAAGGTCCAAAAATGTCTAAAAAAATACATAAACATGCAACACAATTTTTGACAAGTTCCTTATTTAAAAATCCATGCAGATCCATAAAAAAAAGCTCTGCCCGCCACGACAGCTGACCGCTAAATGGTGGCTCCGCCGGGTGACATTTCCTAAATAAGTAAGGGGTGGGGCTAACTGGTGATGTCACATGCTGGCCCTTCCCCCTTGTGACACCACCAACCGGTGCATCATCAGCGTACCAACCGATGAGTCATCAGCTTACAACTGAATGTAAAAAAAAGAATTGCCGGCAATGAAAATTAAGACAAAAATGGCTTGGGGTCTTCCCCCAATCCATACCAGGCTCTTTGGGATTTTGAGGAGAACCCCCATGTCAAATAAAAAATGGTATAGCCCCCTCCCCCAAATCCATAACAAACCCTTATCTGAGCAAGTGTGCCCCCCCTGTACTATACCAGAATACATACCAGACCACATGCCTTCAACATGACGGGGGTACTTTGGGGCAGGGGGGCTCTGCCACACAAAAAACAGCAGGCAGTTTTTGACAAGTTCTTTATATGAAAAACAAAAATTTTAAAAAGCGCCCCCTGGTTTAGATCGATTGTTAATCATGGAACAAAATGACAGAAAAAAAAATGCTTCATACTGTCTACTTTCCAAGAAGGGGTTTTTTGGGGGTTATTTGTACCGTCCTGGCATTTTAGGGTCTCAAGAAATGAGATAGGCCATCAGTACATCAGGATTTTTAAATATGACTGACTAAACAATATACACTAATCTGGGTGATTTTTACCAAGGAAATGTAGCAGAATACAGTTTGGCCTAAAATTATCAAGAAAGATTGTATATTTGAAGAAAAAAACTCACTCCTCCATGTCTTTATGGACCTTGCTTTGTGCACTGGTGGTCAGTCATGTTGGAACAGGAAGGGGCCGTCCCCAAACTGTTCCCACAAAGTTGGGAGCATGAAATTGTCCAAAATGTCTTGGTATACTGATTTCTTAAGAGTTCCCTTTGGGGGAATCTGCTGTGATGGGGGCTCTATTGGAATGGGGGACCTCTAGTGTAATGAGGGAACTCTGATGTAATGGGGGACTCAGATGGACTAGGGGACCTTTGGTGTAATGGTGGACCTCTGGTGTAATGGGTCACTCTGATGGAATGGGGGACCTTTGATGTAATGGGGGACCTCTGATGTGATGGGGGGCTCATACGGAATGGGGTACCTTTGGTGTAATGGGGGACCTCTGATGTAATGGGGAGCTCAGATGGAATAGGGGACCTTTGGTGTAATGGGGGAACTCTGGTGTAATGGGGGGCTCATATGGAATAGGGGACCTTTGGTGTAATGGGGAACTCTGGTGTAATAGGGACCTCTGATGTGATGGGGGCTCTGATGGAATAAGGGACCTCTGGTGTAATGGGGGACTCTGGTGTGATGGGGGGCTCTGATGGAATGAGAGACCTCTGGTGTAATGGGGTCCTCTGATGTGATGGGTCGCTCTGATAGAACGGGGAAACTTTGGTGTAATGGGGGACCTCTGATGTGATGGGGCCTCTGATGGAATGGGGGACCTCTGGTGTAATGGAGGGACCTCTGGTGTAATGGAGGGACCTCTGGTGTAATGGGGAAGCTCTGATGTGATGGGGGCTCTTATGGAATGGGAGACCTCTGGTGTAATGGGGTCCTCTGATGTGATGGGTCGCTCTGATGGAATGGGGAAACTTTGGTGTAATGGGGGACCTCTGATGTGATGGGGCCTCTGATGGAATGGGGGACCTCTGGAGTAATGGAGGGACCTCTGGTGTAATGGGGAAGCTCTGATGTGATGGGGGTCTCTGGTGGAATGGGGGTACCTCTGATGTGAAGGGGCTTCTGATGTGAAGATAATTTCATCAAGGTGGATGTGTGCATTGTCCAAGGCTCAGGTCTCCTATTGATAAGCAGTGATGAGCCAAACTACCCCATGTTTGTTTCGGCAGGGGTTCTGCAAACTTTAAAAATATTCAGATGTGAAATCTAAGCCTCATTGAAATCAATGGGAGCTAAAATTGTCAAATTCTTTTTTTAAAAAATCAAATTTTCTGGGTTAATATGTAAGGATCTGTCACAAAAAAGCCATGGGGGGGGAGTGGGTGGACATTTCCCTGGAGAATATGTACAGTGCCTTGCAAAAGTATTCACCCCCTTGGCATTTTTCATGTTTTGTTGCCTCACAACCTGGAATTAACATGGATTGTTTGAGGATTTGCATCATTTAATTTACAGAACACAGCTCCAAGTGGCTTTGGATAAGTCTCTATGAGCTTGCCACATCTCACCACTGGGATTTTTGCCCATTCCTCCTTGCAAAACTGCTCCAGCTCCTTCAAGCTGAATGGTTTGCGCTTGTGAACAGCAATCTTTAAGTCTGACCACAGATTTTCTATTGGATTGAGGTCTGGGCTTTAACTAGGTCATTCCAACACATTTCCATTTTCCCCCTTAAACCACTCAAGTGTTGCTTTAGCAGTGTGTTTGGGGTCATTGTCCTGCTGGAAGGTGAACCTCCGTCCTAGCTTCAAATCATACAGAGTGCTACAGGTTTTGCTCAAGAATATCCCTGTATTTAGCACCACCCATCTTTCCCTCAACTCTGACCAGTTTCCCAGTCCTGACTGCTGAAAAACATCCCCACAGCATGATGCTGCCACCACCATGTTTCACAGTGGGGATGGTGTTCTTTGGGTGATGTGATGTGTTGGGTTTGCGCCAGACATAGCGTTCATCAGACCAGAGCACCTTCCTCTATACATTTAGGGAGTCTCCCACATGCCTTTTCACAAACTCAAAACGTGCCATTTTGTTTTTTGCTGAAAGTAATGTCTTTCTTCTGGCCACTCTGCCATAAAGCCCAACTCTATGGAGCATATGGCTTATTGTGGTCCTATGTACAGATACTCCAGTCTCTGCTGTGGAGCTCTGCAGCTCCTCCAGGGTTACCTTAGGTCTCTGTGCTCCTCTCTGATTAATGCCCTCCTTGCCCGGTCCGTGAGTTTTGGTGTGCGGCCGTCTCTTGGCAGGTTTGCTGTTGTGCCATGTTCTTTCCATTTGGTTATGATAGATTTGATGGGGCTCCTAGGGATCATCAAAGATTTGGATATTTTTTTATACCCTAACCCTGACTTGTACTTCTCCACAACATTGTCCCTTACTTGTTTGGAGAGTTCCTTGGTCTTCATGGCAGTGTTTGGTTAGTGGTGCCTCTTGCTTAGGTGTTGCAGCCTCTGGGGCCTTTCACAAAGGTGTG
Organism: Aquarana catesbeiana; assembly: GCF_042186555.1. Taxonomy (NCBI): domain Eukaryota; kingdom Metazoa; phylum Chordata; class Amphibia; order Anura; family Ranidae; genus Aquarana; species Aquarana catesbeiana. The sequence goes on along the minus strand of NC_133329.1, from coordinate 5,128,426 downwards.
TCTATGTAATGACAGGTCATGTGACACTTAGATTGCACACAGGTGGACATCATTTCACTAATTATGGGACTTCTGAAGGTAATTGGTGGCACCAGAGCTTTTTATGGGCTTCATAACAAAGGGGGTGAATACATACACACATGACAATTATCAGTTTTTTATTTCTGAAAAAAGTTTTATGTATATATTTTTCTCATTTCACTTCACCAACTTAGACCATTGTGTTCTGATCATCACATATAATTCAGATTAAAAAAAAAAAACATTGAACTAAGGCCGTAATGTAACAAAATAGGTAAAAAGCCAAGGGGGTGAATACTTTTGCAAGGCACTGTACCAATGCCAACATATTTTTTTTTCAAATGCATACAGCCTGGAGCAGTGATTTTTTAGATTCAATAAATCTTTATTAGGTGCAATGTATTCAGAACAGAAAGAGAAGACAAACCACAGTACACTGTGACTGTGATGCACATTGAGCTGTACCTGATAAAAAGGATGTAGTGTATATACTCGAGTATAGGCCGACCCAAATATAAGCCGAGGCACCTAATTTTACCACAAAAAACTGGGAAAACATATTGGCTCGAGTATAAGCCTAGGGTGGGAAATGCTACCAGTGCCCATGAAATCCGGCCTACCAGTGCCCATCATGTACAGCCTATCAGTGCCCATCATGTACAGCCTACCAGTGCCCATCATGTACAGCCTACCAGTGCCCATCATGTACGGCCTATCAGTGCCCATCATGTACAGCCTATCAGTGCCCATCATGTATAGTAGTTTTACAGCTACAAGACAAGGCTTCCTCGGGTGGAGCCGAGTGGCCATGTGATCTCGCCGGCTGACGTCAGAGGGAGATCAGGTCCCCTCCCGCAGAAGCAATCCATCGGAGCTGGAAAGCGGCCGCGAGTTACATGACCGACCTGAAGACAGCTCAAAATCGGTATTTACACGGCTCATTTTTAAAAATGCTTTACACAGTGTGCTATGCCAGGCTCTAATAGAGGGTCTGGCATAGACTTAGGCAAATGGGTTCAAAAACCCTTTAAGAGGATTCAAGCAATAAAAAAAAAATAATAGAAAAATTTAAGAACCTTCATATACAGGGCCCTAAACCCCACAGTTCTACAGGAAGTCAAAAACCCTTGTAAAGCAAATGTCCAATTCACTCCAACTGGGAAAAATTCTCCCAGATCCTCTAAGGCAATCAGATGTTTCCTTGATTGTCTCTCTAAGCTGTTATCACTTATAAATATTAATATTGAGCTATATTCTGTGAATTTAAAAACACATCCAGATTTTTTTTTAAACAATTAACTGAGATAGAACAAACTTCTGAGGTCTTTCAGTTAGGTATCCCATTCACCTGAAATTTGTATCTCCCTCCCACAACCATAATCCAGAAGGCTGACACACTTCCTAACAATACATAAGCCCCAATGAAGGGGGAGGGATTGTTGAGCCTCTGTAATGTTTTGGATTTTATGCGTAAAATAAAAAGAATTTCAACAGTTCAAACTGCTTTGGTACTCTGATTTCTCTCACATCATAGTGTTATATCTGGACATCCATGGTATTACCCCATCTGATGGAGAACATCTAAAGGCCCAATCTATGTCCACAGGTCATATGACATCTTCAGTGCTCCTACACTACACACCCAACACCATGGCTGTCTGTAACAACTGAAAGGGGAAAGTGCACAAAAGGCAGCCACGTCCGTAATTATTAAGGGGAGAAAAATAGGGTAGTACTAAGTATTACCAAAAAGGCGGGCTTTTTTTTGGCTAAGAAACAATGGAGAAGAAATAAATTATAAACAATCAGATTTATTAAAGTTAACAATATACAAAAAGACAAATTACGAATAAAAATGCATCTATAATGGAGCCCTTGTATGTCTACGTGTTTCGCTGCTAGGCTTCTTCAGGACACGGCCAAGGTTCACAGACGGAACAGATAAGGGAATATGTTTCTCTAACTTAGTTTGGAATATAATGTCATATATAACCACGATAATCTGAATGACGCGTTTAGAAACTATAAGTCAATATAATGTGGTTAGGTAGATAGGCAGGGGCAGATGAAGATTCATTATTCCTGATTTACAAAAGGCAGGGAAAAGGAGAGCCGGAAGGTATCCAATAACAAGTCCTTAGTTCAATTTCAGCAGTGCTGATGGCTGTATAGAGCCTGACAGCATAATGCTGTGTATTCAGGATTTTTGTAAAGAGGTGTGCCCCTGGGAGACAGCAATCCACTGCACACGGGTTAACACGTTGTTAACTTTTAATAAATTTGATTGTTTATAATTTATTTCTTCTCCATTGTTTCTTAGCCGATAAAGTCCGCCTTTTTGGTAATACTTAGTACTACCCTATTTTTCTCCCCATGGCTGTCTGTAGTCAGGTCGGGATAACACTGAGAAATTTAGGTCTGTTGACTTTGTCCTCTTTTCTCTGGAATTGTCTCCAATCTCCTTTCAGATCTTACAAGTGTTCATTATCAACTCAACCACCTTTTTCATCATCAACCTCTTGTTGTCCAGCATTCCGCGGTTGGCACCCTGTGCCCGGGAAAATGCTCTTTTAGCCCCTTGACAGACATATCTAACCCTTGTAAGCCCAACAAAGAAACCCTTACAGCTTTATTTATACAAGCTGTGGAAAAGTACACGCAAAACCACCCAAAAAATGTACCCAAATTCTGTTTCAGTTGCCTATAAAAAATGAAACCTGATTGGTCACTATGGAGAAAGATTGAGTTCTCTTTTCTGCTATTAGACTATAAATCAATTGACCTCATTCCCATAATATCCAAATCTGTTTTTTTCTTACATTTGGCTTCTAAGGTTTCTTCTCATTTTGGAATTCCTCAACTCCTAATGGAGGAGCAGTGCTGGGGGGCATCTGTTGTTTAAGGGGGGAGGGGGGCATCTGTTGGGGAAGGGGGGTGGGGGGCATCTGTTGGGGAAGGGGGGGCATTTGTTGGGGAAGGGGGGCATCTGTTGGGGAAGGGGGGTGGAGGGCATCTGTTGGGGAAATGGAGGATCGGGTTAATAGAAGTGCCTTTACTCTCCCCAAAAATAAACAAGCAGATATGCCTTGCAGTACGGGTGAAGCCACGATACAAGGCAGACTTTTCACATTTCCTGGAGTTGGGCTTTTATTAAATCTTCCTAAGGTACAGTGGGGCAAAAAAGTATTTAGTCAGCCAACAATTGTGCAAGTTCTCCCACTTAAAAAAATGAGAGAGGCCTATAATTGTCATCATAGGTAGACCTCAACTATGAGAGACAAAATGTGGAAACAAATCCAATCACATTGTCTGATTTTTGAAAGAATTTATTAGCAAATTATGGTGGAAAATAAGTATTTGGTCTCCTACAAACAAGCAAGATTTCTGTCTCTCACAGACCTGTATCTTCTTGACTCCATTCACACAGGGGCAACACGACTTCCAGCTTTGAGAGGCAACTTGGACACGACTTGAGTATGAATCACAGCACGACTTGGGGGCGACTTGGGGGCGACTTGGGGCGACTTACAACACGACTTGAAGTCGCCTCCATGCCAGGGAACTGTGAAGTGGCCAATTAGAGCTTATCAGCTCTTGTGACCTCATTCTTCTTCCTGTTTTCTTCCTTGTTCCCTGTTCCCCGTTGTCCTGTGTCCAAAATGCTCTCTGTGCGTTACTTAATGTCAGCTGTCATAACAGCTGGTTTGGCAGTATTGATGGAAGAGGAAGAGGAAGAAAGGAAGCGAAGGATGAGGATGAGAAGGAGACGTCGGTACTGGATCCATCCAATCATTGCCAATAGACCTACCAGAGGCCAGTTCTGGGCTATGTATGAGAACTTGCGTGGTTTTGAGGACAAGTTTTTCAACTATACCCGGATGTCGATCGCAAGGCAAGTACATATGCTATATGTCATTGTCCACTTGCCACGTCCACCTGCCACGTCACCTGCCACGTCCACCTGCCATGTCCACCTGCCACGTCCACCTGCCACGTCCACCTGCCACGTCACCTGCACGTCCACCTGCCACGTCCACCTGCCACGTCACCTGCCACGTCCACCTGCCACGTCACCTGCCATGTCAGCTGCCACGTCACCTGCCACGTCCACCTGCCACGTCCACCTGCCACGTCACCTGCCACGTCCACCTGCCACGTCACCTGCCACGTCCGCTGCCACATCAGCTGCCACGTCCACCTGCCACGTCCACCTGCCACGTCAGCTGCCAATGTCCACCTGCCACGTCCACCTGCCACGTCACCTGCCACGTCCACCTGCCACGTCAGCTGCCACGTCCACCTGCCACGTCACCTGTCACGTCACCTGCCACGTCCACCTGCCACGTCCACCTGCCACGTCAGCTGCCACGTCCACCTGCCACGTCACCTGTCACATCATAATCCCCCCATATTTGCATATGGTTGTCTAAGCGGTAATGTGTGTGTAGCTACTATTGATTGATATTTCTTATTTTCAATATAGTAAATTACATTCTTTTTTTTGTTTTGTATTGCAGTTTTGACGAATTGCTTGGTCTGGTTGACATCCATCTTAGGTGACAGAATACATCATACAGGAGGAGTATTTCATCCACTGAAAGACTTATTATTACCCTAAGGTAAACTATCTTTATTTATGCACATTAGTAGCATATTTTCCACATTAATAAAGTCCAAACTGCGCTCATTTGTCCGGTCTTCTCCAACGTGTCAAATGAGTGCAGCTGCCTTGACTGATGGCAGTTCTAGCCTCTCATCAAGCCGCTCTCCGCCCCTTCACAACTCAGCGCTCTAATGGGCGTGGAGGAGCAGAGCAGGAGAGCTGCTGGCAGTCAGCAGCTCTCAGCTCATGGAGGGTAGAGATGAGAGCCACCTTTTTTTAAATATCATGTAATACACATTTTAAAATTTAGCACACAAACATACCCAAATATTTGAACAATCTAACATTTTTATTATTCAGAAAACTATATATATCACCAAATATTATATTTTGAAAACAAGTAACTTCTTAATTTTTTTAAGCCTGAACAAGTAGACAAAATAGCAAAAAAAAACCAAAAAAAACAATTACAATTGGTGGTAGGTCGGCTGAGTAGAGCTGGTGGAAGGCCTTGGGGATGGTGTGGGTGGCATCAGAATAGATTCTTCACCGAATCTTTGACTAGTAAGGGTACTTGGAATAGGGGACGGTGATGGATAGGGGATCGGGGGATTTCCAAGATTTTGGGTATTTCCATATTCGTCCGTGTATGGACGGAAGCGAGGGGGGTAGTAGTGGTGGGTTCTGGGTGGGGTAGGGTTAGGAAAATTGTAATAAGGACCGGATGGGGGTGGTGGGTGGACAAAAATTGAGGATTGCTCAGTAGCTGGAGCACTTTGGATGTTTGCCTCCAGGATGTCCATTATAGATTTTTTGACAGCGTTCTTTCTGTCCTGTGGCACTTTTTTGAGCATTCCTGCAACCATACATCCAAAGCCACTCTCCTCAGTCTCCAGGGTATCCAGTTTCTGATCAAGTTTGGCCATCAGGGTTGAAAAACGCTCCATTGTTTCGTTCATTCTTCCCCCTATCGGTCTGCTGGACCTTGGAGGGAGAGGCCTTCGCGTAGGCGGTTCCTCGACTTGGGGCTGCTCGACAACTGGCAGCTCAATAGGTGTTAGCTGGACCTCTGGCAGCTCAAGCTGGGTAGAAGGCTCTGCAATGTTGGTCTCCTGTGTGTCTACAGAAACCTCAAGTGACTGACACTGAGACCCTCCTACAGCGCATGCTGCCTCTCCACCTGCCCGCTGTATGTTGTCTACGTCCTCCCAACTTGATTGTGTTCTGCAAGAAACATATAGTACAATTTTAGCACACCCTTCTGTGTAGAACGTTATATTATATCACTTTAGAAATATGAAAGATGTTATCTTACTCTCTTAGTTCCATGTAAGGCCTCAGGAACTGCAGCTCTTCGGCATGTACATAGGGTACATATTTTTTGTATCCAGAGCCACTTCTGTTTTCCTGCAGTCTTCGTAGGTGCCGCTTATAGCAGTCCCTCAACCCTTTCCATCGAGTCTGTAAACTTGACACTGCAAAATATAAACATAACCATAATCACTTATGTATTTTTTCTTTCAGATACCTGGCAACCGGTCATTCATTAGTAAGCCTTCATTTCGAGTTCATGGCGGGCAAGTCAACAATAAGCTATATCATCCGTGAAACATGCCAAATTTTATGGGACGTTTTGAACACCATTGTAATGAAGAGGCCTACACAAGAAAATTGGTGAGATATTGCTGAGCTATATTGGAATCGGTGCAATTTCCCCAATTGTATTGGAGCTATCGATGGGAAGCACGTGCGTGTTATCAAGCCTATCGGTAGCGGTAGTATGTTCTTTAACTACAAAAAATACTGTTCGTTTGTACTACTTGCCGTGGCCGATTCAAACTACTGTTTTACGTACATCGATATTGGATCCTACGGCAGTAGCTGCGATGCTCGTATTTTTGCTAATTCCTCCTTCGGTGAAAGGCTAAGAGACAATCAACTTGACCTTCCGGAAAACCGCCCTCTTCCTGGTACAACTGGACCCCCGCTACCCTATGTGTTTGTCGCAGATGAGGCTTTTGCCTTGGGGAAACACATTATGAGGCCGTACTCAAATAGGAACCTGACCACTCCGAAGAAGGTTTTCAACTATCGTTTAACAAGGGCAAGAAGGGTGGTTGAGTGTAGTTTCGGAATACTTGCCAATAAATGGCGTTTTTTACATACACCAATTGCCTTGCATATAGAAAATGCAGTTATTGCTGTGAAAGCAGCATGTGTGCTGCACAATTATGTGAGGGTACGTGACGGATACTGTTTTGAGGATTCCCTCATGCACGATATGGAAAGTGCACACCTCAGTGCTGCGAGGGGATCCAGTGACGGTGCCACAGTGCGCGGTCAATTTACGTCATACTTTGTTTCACCGGCTGGTGAAATACAATGGCAAATGGACGCCATTTCATAATTTAATGATATTAAGTGCTTTCTAAACATATTTGAGTTTTTCAGTTGTTTTTTCTGTAGAGTTGAATAGAGCCTGCAGGTATTGATTTTCAATTGTTTTCATAATTTGTTATGTTATACTGTTCTTTATGTCTTCAATAAATTTTTGGCCTTAAAATTTTGTCATAATTAATTTGTGTATGGTTATATTGTTCAATCATTAACTACATAAAATGACATTACGGCTAGACATCACTGACAGACTTCACCAGGGTTCTCCATACTCCGGCCCTCTAGTTGTTATAGAAACCCTGCTTTTTTGCTGCAAATGACGTGGCAAGTGGGCAATTCACAACTAGTGGCAGGTGACGTGGCACGTGGGCAATCCACAACTAGTGGCAGGTGACGTGGCACGTGGGCAATCCACAACTAGTGGCAGGTGACGTGGCACGTGGGCAATCCACAACTAGTGGCAGGTGACGTGGCAAGTGGGCAATCAATCCACAACTAGTGGCAGGTGACGTGGCAAGTGGGGAATCAATCCACAACTAGTGGCAGGTGACGTGGCACGTGGGCAATCCACAACTAGTGGCAGGTGACGTGGCACGTGGGCAATCCACAACTAGTGGCAGGTGACGTGGCACGTGGGCAATCCACAACTAGTGGCAGGTGACGTGGCACGTGGGCAATCCACAACTAGTGGCAGGTGACGTGGCACATGGGCAATCCACAACTAGTGGCAGGTGACGTGGCACGTGGGCAATCCACAACTAGTGGCAGGTGACGTGGCAAGTGGGCAATCAATCCACAACTAGTGGCAGGTGACGTGGCAAGTGGGCAATCAATCCACAACTAGTGGCAGGTGACGTAGCACGTGGGCAATCCACAACTAGTGGCAGGTGACGTGGCACGTGGGCAATCCACAACTAGTGGCAGGTGACGTGGCACGTGGGCAATCCACAACTAGTGGCAGGTGACGTGGCACGTGGGCAATCCACAACTAGTGGCAGGTGACGTGGCACGTGGGCAATCCACAACTAGTGGCAGGTGACGTGGCAAGTGGGCAAACAATCCACAACTAGTGGCAGGTGACGTGGCAAGTGGGCAATCAATCCACAACTAGTGGCAGGTGACGTGGCACGTGGGCAATCCACAACTAGTGGCAGGTGACGTGGCACGTGGGCAATCCACAACTAGTGGCAGGTGACGTGGCACGTGGGCAATCCACAACTAGTGGCAGGTGACGTGGCACGTGGGCAATCCACAACTAGTGGCAGGTGACGTGGCAAGTGGGCAATCAATCCACAACTAGTGGCAGGTGACATGGCAAGTGGGCAATCAATCCACAACTAGTGGCAGGTGACGTAGCACGTGGGCAATCCACAACTAGTGGCAGGTGACGTGGCACGTGGGCAATCCACAACTAGTGGCAGGTGACATGGCACGTGGGCAATCCACAACTAGTGGCAGGTGACGTGGCATGTGGGCAATCCACAACTAGTGGCAGGTGACGTGGCAAGTGGGCAATCAATCCACAACTAGTGGCAGGTGACGTGGCAAGTGGGCAATCAATCCACAACTAGTGGCAGGTGACGTGGCAAGTGGACAATCAATCCACAACTAGTGGCAGGTGACGTGGCACGTGGGCAATCCACAGCTTGTGGCAAAAGATGTGGCAGGTGACATGCTAAATACAAGTACACAGCTGCTGCTACTCACTCTGCTCTCACAAGATGGCTGAAATAGTTAAAAAATAATGTTTTTTTGGGACTGTATGGAACTACAACCATGATGCCTAGTCAATGATAACAGAAATAAATATAAAAATGTTTCACTTACACTTGTCACTGCGGTCAGTCTCCGACAATACATCCCAATCCGGGTAGGTCAGCCTACAGATATCCAGCCAGGCATTGTCCCTCTTGACATGATCCTTATAATTCGGGTCCTGCTTGTCATATAGACATTTTCTCTCCCTGATGAACCTGATCAGGGACTCATTGTCTACCGCCTCCCTGGCTCTGGTAGACATTCTGTATTCAGGTTTTCACTAAACAAATAATACAGAGCTCTGGTCAAAAACGAAAGTACTCTGTGTTTCAGAGGGAGGGGGCTGGCTGTTTGTGGAGGGTTTCGGGGTAAATTCCTTCTGTTTCCTGTGAAGTTGCCTCAGATTGAACTGTGATCCGACTTGGAGGCGACTTACATTGAACTGAATGGGTACAAGTCGCCTAGAAGTCGGATTCAAGTAGTACAGGAACCTTTTCTGCAGTCGGAGCGACTGCAGTAGTGTACATCAAGACGGATCCATTTGCTATCATTGATTTTCTCTGCAAGCGCGACCTGAGGCGACTAGGGGCGACTTGGGGCGACTTGGAGTCGGATCCAAAGTTGCCCCTGTGTGAATGGAGTCTGAGTCTACTCTGTCCTCCACTCATTACCTGTATTAATGGCACCTGTTTGAACTTGTTATCAGTATAAAAGACACCTGTCCACAACCTCAAACAGTCACACTCCAAACTCCACTATGGTGAAGACCAAAGAGCTGTCGAAGGACACCAGAAACAAAATTGTAGACCTGCACCAGGCTGGGAAGACTGAACCTGCAATAGACAAGCAGCTTGGTGTGAAGAAATCAACTGTGGGAGCAATAATTAGAAAATGGAAGGCATACAAGACCACTGATAATATCCCTTGATCTGGGGATCCATGCAAGATCTCACCCCGTGGGGTCAAAATGATCACAAGAACGGTGAGCAAAAATCCCAGAACCACATGGGGGGACCTAGTGAATGACCTGCAGAGAGCTGGGACCAATGTAACTAAGGCTACCACCAGTAACACACTATGCCGCCAGGGACTCAGATCCTGCAGTGCCAGACGTGTCCCCCTGCTTAAGCCAGTACATGTCCGGGCCCATCTGAGGTTTGCTAGAGAGCATTTGGATGATCCAGAAGAGGATTGGGAGAATGTCATATGGTCAGATAAAACCAAAGTAGAACTGTTTGGTAGAAACACAACTCGTCATGTTTGGAGGAGAGAGAATGCTGAGTTGCAACCAAAGAGCACCATACCTACTGTGAAGCATGGGGGTGGCAACATCATGCTTTGGGGCTGTTTCTCTGCAAAGGGAACAGGACAACTGATCAGTGTAGATGAAAGAATAAATGGGGCCATGTATCGTGAGATTTTGAGTGCAAACCTCCTTCCATCAGCAAGGGCATTGAAGATGAAACGTGGCTGGGTCTTTCAGCATGACAATGATCCCAAACACACCACCCAGACAACGAAGGAGGGGCTTTGTAAGAAGCATTTCAAGGTCCTGGAGTGGCCTAGCCAGTCTCGAGATCTCAACCCCATAGAAAACCTTTGGAGGGAGTTGAAAGTCTGTGTTGCCCAGCGACAGCCCCAAAACATCATCTAGAGGAGATCTGCATGGAGGAATGGGCCAACATACCAGCAACGGTGTGTGACAACCTTGTGAAGACTTACAGAAAACGTTTGACCTCTGTCATTGCCAACAAAGGAGATATAACAAAGTATTGAGATGAACTTTTCATATTCACCAAATACTTATTTTCCACCGTAATTTGCAAATAAATTCTTTCAAAAATCAGACAATGTGATTGGATTTGTTTCCACATTTTGTCTCTCATAGTTGAGGTCTACCTATGATGACAATTACAGGCCTCTCTCATCTTTTTAAGTGGGAGAACTTGCACAATTGGTGGCTGACTAAATACTTTTTTGCCCCACTGTAACTATAATAATAAAAGTTGTTCCACACCCCGGGTAATCCTTCAGGGACGGGGCTGTCAGAGATGGAGGAATGGTGGTGTCCTGGTGGGTCCTCGTACAGTGGAGCAGAGACTGTCCCGGATTGGAAGGGCACAGCTGGGGTTGCTGGGCGGAGGCATTTTGGAGCTTCGCCTCCTTTCTCAAGTCTAAGGAGTGCACTGTGATAGGTCCATTATATGTTCATAGCAGCGGGGGAGGGCAGGGGAATACCACAAACTGCTAAGGGACCTTTATTTTAACCAGAGATTTTGAAAAGAAAAAGGAGATTTCATATATATCTTATTGATAAGAAAAAAACAAGAAGACATTTTTGCTTTTTTAAATGTGAAAATAAAAGTGGAATTGTTGTGTGAGGCTCTTCTATGCCGCTCTGTCACAGGGCAACTCAATAATACAAAGAATGAGGTCAGAGGGACGTCTAATACATTCATTAATGAGATGAGAAGGAAAACTTTAATTTAAGATTTTAAGATCTCTGTGTTACTCCTGACCTATGAACTCTGGTATCAGTGGGAGGAATAGTGCCCCATCATTGGTATTAGTGGGAGGAATAGTGCCCCATCATTGGTATCAATGAGAGGAATAGTGCCCCATCATTGGTGTCAGTGGGAGGAATAGTGTCCCATCATTGGTATCAGTGGGAGGAATAGTGTCCCATCATTGGTATCAGTGGGAAGAATAGTGCCCCATCATTGGTGTCAGTGGGAGAAATAGTGCCCCATCATTGGTGTCAGTGGGAGGAATAGTGCCCCATCATTGGTATTAGTGGGAGGAATAGTGCCCCATCATTGGTATTAGTGGGAGGAATAGTGCCCCATCATTGGTATCAATGAGAGGAATAGTGCCCCATCATTGGTGTCAGTGGGAGGAATAGTGTCCCATCATTGGTGTCAGTGGGAGGAATAGTGTCCCATCATTGGTATCAGTGGGAGGAATAGTGTCCCATCATTGGTATCAGTAGGAGGAATAGTGCCCCATCATTGGTGTCAGTGGGAGGAATAGTGTCCCATCATTGGTATCAGTGGAAGGAATAGTGGCCCATCATTGGTATCAGTGGGAGGAATAGTGTCCCATCATTGGTGTCAGTGGGAGGAATAGTGTCCCATCATTGGTATCAGTGGGAGGAATAGTGTCCCATCATTGGTATCAGTGGGAGGAATAGTGCCCCATCATTGGTGTCAGTGGGAGGAATAGTGTCCCATCATTGGTATCAGTGGAAGGAATAGTGGCCCATCATTGGTATCAGTGGGAGGAATAGTGCCCCATCATTGGTGTCAGTGGGAGGAATAGTGCCCCATCATTGGTATCAGTGGGAGGAATAGTGTCCCATCATTGGTGTCAGTGGGAGGAATAGTGTGCCATCATTGGTATCAGTGGGAGGAATAGTGCCCCATCATTGGTGTCAGTGGAAGGAATAGTGGCCCATCATTGGTATCAGTGGGGGGAATAGTGCCCCATCATTGGTGTCAGTGGAAGGAATAGTGTCCCATCATTGGTATCAGTGGGAGGAATAGTGCCCCATCATTGGTGTCAGTGGGAGGAATAGTGCCCCATCATTGGTGTCAGTGGAAGGAATAGTGGCCCGTCATTGGTATCAGTGGGAGGAATAGTGCCCCATCATTGGTGTCAGTGGGAGGAATAGTGCCCCCAGCTCTCCTGGCCCTTTTCTGGGGAAGCCATGGAGGCCAGCGGGGCCTCTCCTCCTGGAAGCTCTCAGCCATCTCCTGGGCCGTCAGGTGACATGCCTTCCTCTGTACAGGCCAATCTCTCTACCCCTGGTGAGGATGAAGGTTCCAAAGCCATTCGGGAGCGAGTGGTGGCCGGGATAAAGGTCCTAAATAGGGAGAGGGACAAGCTTTACAAGCTACAAGTGGAGCTGAAGCGTCTGCAAAGGCAGCGTGAGGGCTTACACAGCCAGAAGCATGGATCCATGGATCTGGAGATCCAATTGGCCAAATTCCGTGTGGACCATCAGGAGACCATTGTGGCCATGATGGAAGGCAGAGATGGGCCCTTCAAGGAGAAGTTTGGAAATGACAGGAGGTTTGGAGGGATGACGAAGATGGAGGTGGAGGAGGAGACCCCCAGTTCTGACCCCCTGCCCCCTCATGGAGAGGTAAGCAGCCCCATGCCTTCCCAGGACTCAGCAGGCATGCTGAGGGCCATCCAGGTAATAGAGTCTCCTATGCGGGGAGATCGGTTAGTATTTAATGAGGAGGACATTACGGATGATGTACCTGATAAGGTAAAACCTACCAAGTCCCATGTTGTGGATAAGATAAGATAAGTTTTTGTGCCTTTCACTGATGCTGACAATGTGCCTAGTGACAATCAAGCTGCTGATCCTGTGTGCAGCAATGTTGTGCCTGCTGATGCTGCAATGCAGCAAGAGTTACCTTTAAAAAATGTAATTTCTGTGGAGGAACTACAGGTGTCAGCAGAGCCCATTAACCCTTCTTTAGCTGAGTCCAAAGCTGTTTGCCCCACTGCTGCTGAGGACTCTACAGCGCAGCATCCGGAGACAGCTGGTTTTGCAGTAGTAACTGTGACCATTCCTGATGGGAAATTGAATATTTCTGTGACTGATAACAATCACCCCAGCACCAGTGTGATAGACAATTGTCCTGCTACCGATTCAGTTCAAACAGTTGATAATGATGATAATAATAATAATGTACAGACTAATGTGACATCAGTGTGGGGCCTTGGCCCTGATAAACCTACATTTTCTCAGGTGGTACGCTCTGCTCCTGGTAGCTCCGCTCCCAAGCGGGGTTTTCCCCTACAGCCTACCACTTTGGGCACCTCAGGATCTGGTCTTTGGTCTCTGGTTTCTGCTTGGGGTCCGAGACGTAATATAGTCATTCCGAAATGGGAAGGTGGTGCAGTTCCTCCAGCAAGGCGTGCAGTGGTGGATTTGATTTAGGAGATGGGTTTTGGGGCAAATGACCTGTATGCCTTTATACATGTAGCTGGGACACGGGATTATACCATTAGATTCACCAGGCCAATGGGTTTTGACCTGTTCTGGGAGCGATATGAGGCTCGGTGCAGGTCAAGACCTGAATGGGAAGGTCTGGTCCCAGTTGCGGTTTCTCAGAGGTCAACAGTAAAAAAAAATCACAATTATCCTCACTAATGAGAGTGTTCCTGCTCGGGATCTAGAGGTCTGGTTAAGGAACTATGGTGAGGTTTTGACTAAGCCCAATAAAATCCTTGATGAGCGTAACATATGGACTGGGGGATGGTCAGTAACAGTCAGGTTGGCCAGGGATGGGAATGTTGTCCATCACCTGCCCTCCTCAGCTTTCATAGGGAGGGATAGGATGATGTTTTTACCCTGGTCAGCCGAAGCTGTGTCACTGTTGTGGAGAAAAGGGAGATTTGAGCTCCTCCTATTCAGCCTTGCTATGTTCACTGTGTTGGGATCAGGGTCATGTGGCTAAGGACTGCACCGAGATGATCAGGTGCAACCTGTGCCTGTGCCTTGGCCACCCCTACAGCAGATGTCCTGAAGCCAGGCAAAATATGGAGAAGGAGGTAATTGATGACTTGTCAAGGCTGAACAGGATGGAGGGTGAGGCCCCTGGTGTACCATCCTCCTCTGCGGTGACCGTCTCCCCTGGTCCTGTTCAGGATCCCTCCCCAGTTCCTGTGGCCACCCCTCCTGTGTCTGTAAGTATTCCTTCTGTATCTGTCTCTGTGTCCCCCCAGCCTACTGTACCCTCTCCTCTTATGTCAGAACCTTCCAAATCTGTGCCCCCCGAGTCAGTTACCCCCCAGCAGTCTACCCCTCCTAAGTATAATTCAAAGGGAACACCCCCCCACCAGAAGTGGTAGTGTGTACTAAAAAGGTTGCTTCTTCCTCTGTAAAGAAGTCTTGTGGAAAGACTTCAAAGAAAAAAGCAAGAGATGAAGGCATCTCTGAAGCTGACCTGCAGTACCTGGAGGAGAGAAGGAAGGTTGGGAAGCAGAAGATGCAGGCAGTGAGGACGGAACGGGCTCCAGTGCCTGTCTCCAACCATCATAGGTCCTCTAAATGGGATATTTCCTCATCTGGAGCTTCTTCAGAGCGAAGTTTTGATTCCGAAAAAAGAGTTTGAGGCGGCCTCAAGAAAATGAGAGGCTTCTGGTGATGAGCAGCAGAGGGGAGCTAAGAAGCAATCGACCCAATAACCCAAATGGCGGTTCCCCCTCCGTTAAAAGTGGTGACAATAAATGTTGCCAGCATTAAGTCAGTAAGAGCTCATTCTATGGCCTTCTTTTTGTTCAGCCAATTAGATGCTGAAATTTTATTTTTGCAAGAGACTAGGCTCACCTCCTTGGCAGATATTCATATGGCCAAGAGAGAGTGGAGGTATGGTCCATCTTACTGGTCTCTTGCGGCCGAGCCTTATGGCGGTGTGGCGGTGTTTTTTAAAACCGGCATGGTAACTGTCCGACGGGTTATTGAGGTGGAGATTGGGAGATGTATGGTCTTAGACGTCCTTGTGGGAGGGCAGGACCTGCGCCTAATTAATGTTTATGGGCCGCACACAAAGTGGGAAAGGAAATGCCTTTTTACAAGGATCAAGCCATTTCTTTTTACATCCCGGCAAGTGGTCTTTGGAGGTGACTTTAATACAGTAACTAGGCCCAGGGACAGGAAGGACTTCAAGTACAGGCTGGGATATGATAGCGTTTTTTTTTTTAAAAGTATGGTTAGGGATGCTGGTCTTGTGGATGTGCACATTAAGCACCTCCCGGATGACACCGGGTTCACCTTTCGAGGTAATAGTCAGAGTAGGATAGATAGGTTTTTTTTTTTTGAAGGAGACCTCTGCTTTCTCACCCACAGTGGTGCAGGCAGTAGAGTTCTCTGATCACTGTATGCTACCTGTGGTCCTGAATGCTTCAGACGCTCCTCAGAGGGGTAAGGGCATCTGGAGATTGAATTCGACTCTACTCAAGGAAGAACATGTGAAACAATCCTTTGAGGAATTCTTTCAGGCATAGGTGACCATCCTGGACTTTTGTAGCAGCAAGGCTGAGTGGTGGGAGCTAGCCAAAGAGAGGATCGCTGGATTCTTCAGGGACCTAGCCAATAGAAAGCAGTTTAATAAATACATGACCTACCAACGTTTACGGAGGAAGTTGAATATTCTTGTCTCGAGAGGAGGAGATCCTGGGGCAATCTCCGAAGTGAAACTCCTTCTCAGGAAGTGTCAATATGACCGGCATGCCTCTTTGGTTCTGGAGAGGGACTATGGGAAGTACCACTTGCCTGACCCTTACCAGAACTGCAAACAAGGTGTAGCTGTTAAAACGTTTTTTGGCCTTAAGGACAGTACAGGTTCCTTGACAAAGTCCAGGTCAGGGATTCTGGAGGTCGTGAGGTCCTTTTATACTAACCTTCTTGGGAGAAAAGAGCTTGACCGTGACAAGATGGAAAGCTTTTTGGACTCTACTCCAGGTCTAAATGATGAAGATGTCCCATTGATGAATTTGACAGAGGAGATCACAGTTGAAGAGGTGATGAGGGCAATTGAACAGCTTGCCATCAAAAAGTCACCTGGTCCAGATGGCTTGACGACTGAGTTTTACAAAGCCTTTAAGCCTATTCTGGCCCCACATTTGGTAGAGGTTTTTAACAGTTGCCTTGCTGAGGGGGTGCTTCCCCCTTCCATGAGGCACTCGGCGGTGATTATTCTTTCAAAAGGTAAAGATCCTTTGATGATTGAGAATTGGCGCCCATCAGCCTTCTTAATGTCGGTAGAAAGATATTGGCAAAGATAATTTTCTGGCGCCTTTCGTCAGTAGCAGAGTCTTTGCTTTCTCGCCATCAGCACTGTTCAGTCCAGGGTAGGAGCACCTTCACAGCGGTTTTAGCTGTCCGGGAGG
Source organism: Aquarana catesbeiana (assembly GCF_042186555.1). NCBI lineage: Eukaryota > Metazoa > Chordata > Amphibia > Anura > Ranidae > Aquarana > Aquarana catesbeiana. The sequence goes on along the minus strand of NC_133329.1, from coordinate 5,111,739 downwards.
CCTTGGAATGGTGCAGGGCTGCAGGCTGGGGAAAGTATTTGCTGACATTGGATCAGGCAAAAGCTTTTGATCGTGTTAACCATGAGTACCTGTGGTTGCTCCCTAGTAAGTACGGTCTGCCGGGTGGTTTTGTCGATTGATTAAAAGTCTTCTATAAGGGGCCAGAAAGCTTTCCTCTTGTTAATGGTTGGGTTGGGCAGTCCTTTGAGGTTGGCTCCAAGGTGCGCCAGGGTTGTCCCCTGAGTCCCCTGCTCTATGTGTTTGCAATCGACCCCTTCATCAGGAGGCTAGAGAGCAGCATGTTGTGTGGGGTGCCAGTGGGGCTCCCGGGTGAGCCGCCTTTGAGGGTTGTTGCCTATGCAGACAATGTGTTGGTGACTGTCATTGGGGCCGATGAAGCAGAGGAGATGGTCTCTCTGACATCACGGTATTCTGAAGCATCAGGCTCCAAGATCAATCAGGAAAAGAGTGACGTTTTCTGGTTGGGAAAGGAAGGTGAGGGGTTTGATCTCCCGGACACCTTTCCAGTACCCCAACAAAGAGTTAAGATTCTAGACATTACATTTGGACCGGCGATTATGGCCTCAAAAACTGGGAAGGCAGACTGGAAATTGCCAATACTAAGGTGGTCAGCTGGAAGAGATGGAAGTTATCTCTGAGGGAAAGGGTTGATCTGATTAAGACTTACCTGATTCCGATCTTCTTGTATGTCAGCTTTGTCTGCATCTTGCCAGTGTCTCTCTATGATAGGGTCAGTAGTGTGTTCTTCCAGATGTTGTGGAGGAACAGACTGAACCCCATCAAGAGGAATGTCACCTATCTATCCAGGAGGGAGGGTGGCTTAGGTATGGTCAACCCAGTTCTTTTCTTTTCACTGCTTTTTCTCAAGTTTAACATTGGTAATATGCTTGCAGTGGAACCTCCTGGATAGGTAGGCATTTTTAGATCTTGGTTTAGGCCTTTTTTACGACTTTGGGAAGAAGGTGGCCAAGTGAAGAATCTCAGGGGTCTTTGTGGTCAGCTACCAGCCTATGTCGCTCCGTGCCTGAAGTTACTACGGCAGTGGCGATTGTCGGCTGAAGATCTCAGATCGGTTCCGAGGAAAGTCCTTATGAGTCGAGTATTGAGCGAATTCTTTCATGACCCACTGGCCTTAAGGGATTGCCCAGGCCCAGTTTTGAGGGCAGGGTTAAGACTTATTAATTTGGACAGAGTACCCCCTAAATTTAGGGATCTGGCCTGGTTGTGCTTCCATGGGAGGCTCTATGTTAGGGGCAATTTGAAATTCCACAGTGGGATGGATCGTAGCTGTCCTCGGGAGGAGTGTGCAGGTGAGGAGGAGACTATGGACCATTTTCTGCTTCATTGCCCTTTTAACATAGAGGTGTACAAACAGGTGGGGCGGACCCTCGGTGTTCCTTTCCTCTCCAGGCTGGGTTATGCTGAGTGGGTGTATGGAGCATTTAATACTGGTGGTGTTTTTTGTTTGGATACACTTTTTTTAGTTAGCCTAGTAGTCCGTTATTTCACCTGGAACGCACGGTGTCAGGTCAGCATTCGACATAAAATCCTTCCTGTTGAAGTGATGGTGTATGACATTTTGCATGAGGTGGAGAAGATTTGGGTGCTTGAGAGTAGGGATGAGCTTCGAGTTCGAGTCGAACTCATGTTCGACTCGAACATTAGCTGTTCGCAAGTTCGCCGAACAGCGAACAATTTGGGGTGTTCGCGGCAAATTTGAATGCCGCAGAACACCCTTTAAAAGTCTATGGGAGAAATCAAAAGTGCTAATTTTTAAGGCTTATATGTAAGTTATTGTCATAAAAAGTGTTTTGGGACCTGGGTCCTGTCCCAGGGGACATGGATCAATGCAAAAAAAAGTTTTAAAAACGGCCGTTTTTTCAGGAGCAGTGATTTTAATAATGCTTAAAGTCAAACAATAAAAGTGTAATATCCCTTTAAATTTCGTACCTGGGGGGTGTCTATAGTATGCCTGTAAAGGGGCGCATGTTTCCCGTGTTTAGAACAGTCTGACAGCAAAATGACATTTCGAAGGAAAAAACCCATTTAAAACTACCCACGGCTATTGCATTGCCGACAATACACATAGAAGTTCATTGATAAAAACGGCATGGGAATTCAACACAGGGAAACCCCGAACCAAAATAAAAAAAAAAAATGACGTGGGAGTCCCCCTAAATTCCATACCAGGCCCTTCAGGTCTGGTATGGATATTAAGGGGAACCTCGCGCCAAAAAAAAAAAAAAAAAAACGGCGTGGGGTCCCCCCAAAAATCCATACCAGACCCTTATCCGAGCACGCAACCTGGCAGGCCGCAGGAAAAGAGGGGGGGACGAGAGTGCGGCCCCCCCCTGAACCGTACCAGGCCACATGCCCTCAACATTGGGAGGGTGCTTTGGGGTAGCCCCCCAAAACACTTTGTCCCCATGAATGTGGCATTCCCCGTGATGTCACAGGGAAGTCCCATCAAGTTACCGTGCGTCAGAGGGGGGAGGGGTCACTGGGTGGCCCCGCCCCCCGCTATTTAAGAACCGTCAGACGAGGAGACGCCGTCACACAGCGGGAGCCTCCCTCCATGCCAGCATGAGTGCGGAGCAGCCCAGAGAAGAAAATGAAGAAGAGAAGAAGAGAAGAAGAAGATGAAGAGAAGAGCGGGAGCCTCCCCCCATGCCATGGGAGCGGCCCGAGGAGAAGAAGATAGAAGACGCCATGGAGGAGATGCTGGACGAGAATGCCGGAGGAAGAACCAGAAGAGCCAGAAGAACCAGAAGAAGAAAAAGATGAAGGAAGATAGAAGAAAGAAGAAGCATTTAAATAAAGGAATTGTCAAAAACTGTCTCTTGTCTTTTTAACATTTTTGACAGTTTTTTAGTGAAATGGTAGGGGTAAGTACCCCCTTACCATTTCACACGGGGGGGGCCGGGATCTGGGGGTCCCCTTGTTAAAGGGGGCTTCCAGATTCCGATAAGCCCCCCGCCCGCAGACCCCCACATCCACCGGCCAGGGTTGTGGGGATGAGGCCCTTGTCCTCATCAACATGGGGACAAGGTGTTTTGGGGGGCTACCCCAAAGCATCCTCCCAATGTTGAGGGCATGTGGCCTGGTACGGTTCAGGAGGGGGGGCACTCTCGTCCCCCCCTCTTTTCCTGTGGCCTGCCAGGTTGCGTGCTCTGATAAGGGCCTGGTATGGATTTTTGGGGGGACCCCACGCCGTTTTTTTTTTTTTTTTTGGCACGGGGTTCCCCTTAAAATCCATACCAGACCTAAAGGGTCTGGTATGGAATTTAGGGGGAACCCCACGTCATTTTTTTTTTTTAAATTTTGGCCGGGGTTCCCCTTAATATCCATACCAGACCTGAAGGGCCTGGTATGGAATTTAGGGGGACTCCCACATCAATTTTTTTTTTTTAATTTTGGTTTCGGGGTTTCCCTGTGGGGAATTCCCATGCGGTTTTTATCAATGAACTTCTATGTGTATTATCGGCAATGCAATAGCCGCGAGTAGTTTTAAATGGGTTTTTTCCTTCCAAATGTCATTTTGCTGTCAGACTGTTCTAAACACAGGAAACATGCGCCCCTTTACAGGCATACTATAGACACCCCCCAGCTACGAAATTTAAAGGGATATTACACTTTTATTGTTTGACTTTAAGCATTATTAAAATCACTGCTCCTGAAAAAATGGCCGTTTTTAAAACTTTTTTTTGCATTGATCCATGTCCCCTGGGGCAGGACCCGGGTCCCCAAACACTTTTTATGATAATAACTTGCATACAAGCCTTTAAAATTAGCACTTTTGATTATTCATGTTCGTGTCCCATAGACTTTAACGGTGTTCGCGTGTTCGAGCAAATTTTTTTCCTGTTCGCGTGTTCTGGTGCGAACCGAACAGGGGGGTGTTCAGCTCATCCCTACTTGAGAGAGACAAGCGGAGTCAGGGGGCTTGGTTGAAGGCGTGGAGGGGTTTCAAGACCTCCCTGACTGCCAGGAGTCTCTTTCCCGGGTGTGGCTGTCTGTCTCTTATCACCCTAGATTATTATTTTTTTTGATTAATTTTTGATAAATGGCTGCGTACATAGGTGATGGCTTGTGCCTCTTAGGCCCTCTCTGATGCTTTATGTAAATAGTTTTCTAAAAATGTGTTCGTAGTGGACTATGTATATATTGTAAATATTCTGAACATGGATGTGTATTCCTTGGATTTCTGTTGACGTTTTGTAATATGGTTTTGTTTTTTACTTTTATATAAAATTGGTTGCTTGATTAGTACCCCACCAATCATTGGAGCACAGGTGTATTAGGAGGAAGGTGTCTCTCCTGCTGTGATTCTGAAGATTCTCCAGGTGATCTGTGTGAAAGGGGAGTGTGGTGGTGAAATCTCTCCCAGCTCTCCTGACCCCTTTCTGGGGAAGCCATGGAGGCCAGCGGGGGCCTCTCCTGCTGGAAGCTCGCAGCCATCTCTTGGGCCATCGGGTGACATCCCTGCCCCTGTACAAGCCATGGCTGGCAATCTCTCTGCTCCCATACAAGCCATGGCTGGTGATCTCTCTGCCCCTGTACAAGCCATGGCTGATGATCTCTCTGCCCCTATACAAGCCAGGGCTGGTGATCTCTCTGCCCCTGTACAAGCCATGGCTGGTGATCTCTCTGCCCCTATACAAGTCATGGCTGGTTTTGACTAAGCCCAATAAAATCCTTGATGAACGTAACATCTGGACTGGGGGTTGGTCATTAACAGTTGGGTTGGCCAGGGATGGGAATGTTGTCTGTCTCCTGCCCTCCTCAGCTTTTCTAAGGAGGGATAGGATGACTATTTTCTACCCTGTCAGCCGAAGCTGTGTCACCGCTGTGGAGAAAAGGGGCATTTGAGCTCCTCCTGTTCAGCCTTGATATGTTCAGTGTGTCGGGGTCAGGGTCATGTGGCTGAGGACCGCACCGAGATGATAAGGTGCAACCTGTGCCAGCGCCTTGGTCACCCCTACAGCTGATGTCCTGGGGCCTTGCACAATATGGCAAAGGAGGTAATAGGTGACCTTTTGAGGCTGGACAGGTTGGATGGTGAGGCCCCTGGTGTGCCATCCTCCTCTGCAGTGACCGTCTCCCCTGGTCCTGTTCAGGATCCGTCCCCATTTTCTGTGGCCACCCCTCCTGTGTCTGTAAGTATTCCTTCTGTATCTGTCTCTATGTCCCCACAGCCTACTGTACCCGCTCCTCTTGTGTCAGAGGACTTTTGTAGCAGCAAGGCTGAGTGGTGGGAGCTGACCAAAAAGAGGATCACTGGATTCTTCAGGGGCCTAGCCAATAGAAAACAGTTTAATAAATACATGACCTACCAACATTTATGGAGGAATCTGGATATTCTTGTCTTGAGAGAAGGAGATCCTGGGGCAATCTCCAAAGTGAAACTCCTTCTCAGGAAGTATCAATATGACTAGCATGCCTCTTTGGTTCTGGAGAGGGACTATGGGAAATAACACACTCCTGACTAGGGATGAGCCGAACACCCCCCCTGTTCAGTTCGCACCAGAACATGCGAACAGGAAAAAAGTTTGTTCCAACACGCGAACACTGTTAAAGTCTATGGGACACGAACATGAATAATCAAAAGTGCTAATTTTAAAGGCTTATGTGCAAGTTATTGTCATAAAAAGTGTTTGGGGACCTGGGTCCTGCCCCAAGGGACATGTGTCAATGCAAAAAAAAGTTTTAAAAACAGCCGTTTTTTCAGGAGCAGTGATTTTAATAATGCTTAAAGTCAAACAATAAAAGTGTAATATCCCTTTAAATTTCGTAGCTGGGGGGTGTCTATAGTATGCCTGTAAAGGGGCGCATGTTTCCTGTGTTTAGAACAGTCTGACAGCAAAATGACATTTTGAAGGAAAAAACTCATTTAAAACTACTCGCAGCTATTGCATTGCCGACAACACACATAGAAGTTCATTGATAAAAACGGCATGGGAATTCCCCACAGGGGAACCCCGAACCAAAATTAAAAAAAAAAATGACGTGGGGGTCCCCCTAAATTCCATACCAGGCCCTTCAGGTCTGGTATGGATATTAAGGGGAACCCCGGCCAAAATAAAAAAAAAATGATGTGGTGGTCCCCCTAATTTCCATACCAGACCCTTCAGGTCTGGTACGGATTTTAAGGGGAACCCCGCGCCAAAAAAAAAAAAAAAAACGACGTGGGGTCCCCCCAAAAATCCATGCCAGACCCTTATCCGAGCACGCAACCTGGCAGGCCGCAGGAAAAGAGGGGGGGACTAGAGAGCGCCCCCCCTCCTGAACCGTACCAGGCCACATGCCCTCAACATTGGGAGGGTGCTTTGGGGTAGCCCCCCAAAACACCTTGTCCCCATGTTGATGAGGACAAGGGCCTCATCCCCTCAACCCTGGCCGGTGGTTGTGGGGGTCTGCAGGCGGGGGGCTTATCGGAATCTGGAAGCCCCCTTTAACAAGGGGACCCCAAGATCCCGGCCCCCCCTCTGTGTGAAATGGTAAGGGGGTACTTACCCCTACCATTTCACTAAAAAACTGTCAAAAATGTTTAAAATGACAAGAGACAGTTTTTGACAATTCCTTTATTTAAATGCTTCTTCTTTCTTCTATCTTCCTTCATCTTCTTCTTCTGGTTCTTCTGGCTCTTCTGGTTCTTCCTCCAGCGTTCTCATCCAGCATCTCCTCCACGGTGTCTTCTATCTTCTTCTCCTCGGGCCGCTCCGCACCCATGGCATGGGGGGAGGCTCCCGCTCTTCTTCTTTTCTTCTCTTCTTCATTTTCTTCTCCGGGCCGCTCCGCACCCATGCTGGCATGGCGGGAGGCTCCCGCTGTGTGACGGCGTCTCCTCGTCTGACGGTTCTTAAATAACGGGGGGCGGGGACACCCGGTGACCCCGCCCCCCTCTGACGCATGGTGACTTGACGGGACTTCCCTGTGACGTCACGGGGAATGACACAGGGAAGTCCCGTCATGTCCCGTGCGTCAGAGGGGGGTGGGGTCACCAGGTGGCCCCGCTCCCCGTTATTTAAGAACCGTCAGACGAGGAGATGCCGTCACACAGCGGGAGCCTCAGTTCATGCCAGCATGGATGCGGAGCGGCCCGGAGAAGAAAATGAAGAAGAGAAGGGGGTCCCCTTGTTAAAGGGGGATTCCAGATTCCGATAAGCCCCCTTTAACAAGGGGACCCCCAGATCTGTGTGAAATGGTAAGGGGGTACTTACCCCTACCATTTCACTAAAAAACTGTCAAAAATGTTAAAATGACAAGAGACAGTTTTTGACAGTTCCTTTATTTAAATGCTTCTTCTTTCTTCTATCTTCCTTCATCTTCCTTCATCTTCTTCTTATGGCTCTTCTGGTTCTTCCTCCGGCGTTCTCATCCAGCATCTCCTCCGCGGCGTCTTCTATCTTCTTCTCCTCGGGCCGCTCCGCACCCATGGCATGGGAGGAGGCTCCCCCCTCTTCTCTTCATCTTCTTCTCTTCTTCTTTTCTTCTCTTCTTCTCTCCTTCATCTTCTTCACCGGGCCGCTCCACATCCATGCTGGCATGGTGGGAGGCTCCCACTGTGTGACGCGTCTCCTCGTCTGACGGTTCTTAAATAACGGGGGCGGGGCCACCCGGTGACTCCACCCCCCTCTGACGCACAGTGACTTGACGGGACTTCCCTGTGACATCACGGGGAATGCCACAGGGACCCCAAGGCGTTTTTTTTTTGGGGTGCGGGGTTCCCCTTAAAATCCGTACCAGACCTGAAGGGTCTGGTATGGAATTTAGGATGACCCCCACGTCATTTTTTTTTCAATTTTGGTCGGGGTTCCCCTTAATATCCATACCAGACCTGAAGGGCCAGATATGGAATTTAGGGGGACCCCCACGTCATTTTTTTTTAAATTTTGGTTCGGGGTTCCCCTGTGGGGAATTCCCATGCCGTTTTTATCAATGAACTTCTATGTGTATTGTCGGACCGGCAATACATTAATATCCGCAAGTAGTTTTAAATGGGTTTTTTCCTTCGAAATGTCATTTTGCTGTCAGACTGTTCTAAACACGGGAAACATGCGCCCCTTTACAGGCATACTATAGACACCCCCAGCTACGAAATTTAAAGAGATATTACACTTTTATTGTTTGACTTTAAGCATTATTGCATATAAGCCTTTAAAATTAGCACTTTTGATTTCTCCCATAGACTTTTAAAGGGTGTTCCGCGGCAATTCGAATTTGCCGCGAACACCCCAAATTGTTCTCTGTTCGGTGAACTTGCGAACAGCCAATGTTCGAGTTGAACATGAGTTCAACTCGAACTCGAAGCTCATCCCTACTCCTGACCCTTACCAGAACTGCAAACAAGGTGTGGCTGTTAAAACAGTCATTGGCCTTAAGTATAGTACAGGTTCCTTGACAAAGTCCAGGTCAGGGATCCTGGAGGTCGTGAGGTCCTTTTATGCTGACCTTCTTGGGAAGAAAGAGCTTGACCATGACAGGATGGAAAGCTTTTTGGACTCTACTCCAGGTCTAAATGATGAAGATGAATCTGACAGAGGAGATCACAGTTGATCTACAATCACTCAATGCCTGATTACTGCAAATAGAAGGTGAGGGTTCTGTGAGACCACATTAGGAGACACCACCACAGGAATTATATACCCATTATACTACATAGACCAGATTTGAATAGAAGAATTACCTATAAACTGTTTACATGTTGCTACCCATCTACCTCTTTCAAGAACTTTTATCTATATTTTTATCACCTGCACTTTAATATAGCACTGAAATGGACTGTGATTGCACAATTGTTAATGTTCACTATTATTACGTTTACTGCTTTAGGATACTATTTATGATTGGTTGCACAAATCATTTATTATTTATGACCATAGAAGGATTTATTTTTTATTTTTTTATTCACAAGGATTTGTTTTTATTCACGATAATTTATCCACGGTATTTCAGATTTGTTTTTTATTCACGGTAATTTTAGATTTCAACTATAACACCATATCAGTCATTTATATATGTTTTTACCCACGTATATTTTAGCACCATCACCCCACTAGAAGATAGCGGCAATTGCTATATGCTGCAATATAGAGATTGTTGATCCTTGCAGCAATAGCTGCAGAAACCACTATCCTAGAAGCCATTATTTTGTCCATGTTTACACAGTTTTTACACATATTTGCTTTATACTATTAATAAGGTGGTTGTGGAGCCCTTGTCCCCATCAACATGGGAACAAGGTGCTTTGGGGGGCTACCCCAAAGCACCCTCCCCATGCTGAGGGCATGTGGCCTGGTATGGTTCAGGAGGGGGGGGTGCTCTCTCACCCCCCCTCTTTTCCTGCGGCCTGCCAGGTTGTGTGTTCAGATAAGGGTCTGGTATGGATTTTGGGGGGACCCCTATGTCATTGTTTTTTGAAATTTGGCGCAGGGTTCCCCTTAATTTCCATATCAGACCTGAAGGGCCTGGTATGGATTTTGGGGGACGCACACACAATTTTTTTTTTATTTTGGTTCGGGGTTCCCCTTAATATTCATACAAGACCCAAAGGGCCTGTTAATGGACTGGGGGGGTACCATGCTCTTTTTTTCAATGAGTTTAATCTATATTGCCGGGACCCGACAATTCATTATAGCCGCGATCAGTTTTAAATGACAATTTTTCCTTTAGAAATGTCATTTTGCTGTCAGACTGTTCTAAACACGGGAAAAATGTGCCCCTTTACAGGCATACTATAGACACCCCCAGGTACGAAATTTAAAGGAATATTTAATTTTTCTTGTTTCACTTTAAGCATTAAAAAAATCACTGCTCCCGAAAAAACGGACGTTTTTTTTTTTTAATTGCATTGATCCATGTCCCCTGGGGCAGGACCCGGGTCCCCAAACACTTTTTATGACAATAACTTGCATATAAGCCTTTAAAATGAGCACTTTTGATTTTTCATGTTTGTGTCCCATAGACTTTAACGGTGTTCAGGCGGCTTCCAAATTTGCTGTGAACACTGCATATTGTTCAGTGTTCGGCGAACAGGCAAACTCCCGATGTTCGAATTGATCCTACATTTGAGTCAAACATCGGGCTCATCCCTACTCACCACTCCTCCCCCCCTTCTCTCACCACCCGCATTTCTCTCCCTCTCTCTCCCTCCTCCTCTCTTTCCCTTCCCCTCTTTTCCCCTCCTCCTCTCCCAACATCCCTCCTTCTCTCTCTCTCCCCCTCTCTCTCTATCTCTCTCCCCTCTCTCTCTATCTCTCTCCCCCGCTCTCTCTCCTCCTCTTATTCCCTCCCCCTCTTTTCCCCTCCTCCTCTCCCAACATCCCTCCTTTTCTCTCTCCCCCCTCTCTGCCCTCTCTCTCCCCTCTCCCTCCCCCTATCTATATTTCCCTCTCCCGCTCTCCCTCTCTCCCCATCATTCTCTCTCTCTCTCCTCCTGTCTCTCATCCTCTCTGTCTCTCTCTCTCCTCTCTCTCCCCCTCTCTCCCCCTCTCTCTCCCCTTTTTTCTCTCTCCCTTCCCCATCTATATCCCCCTCTCTCTCCCCTTCTTTCTCTCTCCCTTCCCCATCTATATCCCCCTCTCTCTCTCTCCTCTCACTCTCTCTTCCTCATACTTACCTCCCTCTCCCCCTCTCTCTCCCTCCCCTCTCTATCTCCCCCTCTCTCTTCCCCCTCTCTCTCTCCATCCCCCTTTCTCTCTTTCTCTTCTCCATCTATATCTCCCTCTCTTCCTCTCTCTCTCTCCCCCCCTTCCTCCCCCCTCCCCCTCTCTAACTCCCCCTCCCTCTCTTTCTCTCCCTGTGCTGGGATCCCCCCCACTCTCCTTCCTCTGTGGATGTGGAAGGACTCAGTGTCACCCCCTCCCCTTTCTCCCAAGACAACATGGGTAATTCCTAGAGGGGTTTTCCCCTTTCTGGGTCCCAGATGTTGTATTGGTTGCATATATCTGATGGTGAGGGGGGTGCCCTGGAAGTGGTGTTGATCACCTGTGTGTTCGATCCATGCATCTTTCTGCAGACATTTTTATTGCTTGAATTTTTTCCATTATGGGCATGATTGGGGCCTCATGTCTACATTTTGCCTAAAGCCTCACAAAGCTTAGAGCCGCCTCTGCGCCCGATTGCTTCCACACACCTCCCCCGAGCGGATGAATCCTGCTGCTGTCAATCAGAACCAGTGGGGGAGGAGCGCTTTGTGTGTCATACGGATACTCAGAATGGGGCTCGGGAGCGAGCACACACAAGCACCCCCTTAGAAAGTGGCTTGCAATGCACTCGGGGGAGAGGGGAGGAGCCAGAGGTGAGGGCAGGGGACTCAAGAAGAGGAGGATCGGGGCTACTCTGTGCAAAACCATTACAGACCAGGTAAGTATAACATGTTTGTTATTTTAAACCAACAAAAAAACAACTTTACTATTGTTTTAACATTGGACATCATATCTGTAATACTTTGTCAAATGTTTTTAAAAGTTCAAATGACATTTTTTTGTTAATCTTTGTATATAGTACAAGTTTATACATTTTTAGAAGTGGTGATTTTTTTTATTGATCTCTCATTGTTGTATAAAAAAAAATCCCTGAATGTAAGGTGTGTATGGATTTTGTCATTATGGGACGAGGACATCCGAGACAACTTCATGTTTATAACGAGTTCCTCCACTTATTTCATTGTTAAACTTCTGCAGAGATAAGCTGAATAAAATAATACTACAGATATAAAATAATACTACAGATATAAAGAGATATAAAATAATACTACAGATATAAAGTGATATAAAATAATACTACAGATATAAAATAATACTACAGATATAAAGAGATATAAAAAAATACTACAGATATAAAGAGATATAAAATAATACTACAGATATAAAGTGTTATAAAATAATACTACAGATATAAAGAGATATAAAATAATACTACAGATATAAAGAGATATAAAATAATATTACAGATATAAAGAGATATAAAATAATACTACAGATATAAAGAGATATAAAATAATACTACAGATATAAAATATCACTACAGATATAAAAAGAGATAAAATAATAAGACAGATATAAAGACATATAAAATAATACTACAGATATAAAGAGATATAAAATAATACTACAGATATAAAGCGATATAAAATAATACTACAGATATAAAATAATACTACAGCTATAAAGAGATATAAAATAATACCACAGATATAAAGAGATATAAAATAATACTACAGCTATAAAGAGATATAAAATAATACTACAGCTATAAAGAGATATAAAATAATACTACAGATATAAAGAGATATAAAATAATACCACAGATATAAAGAGATATAAAATAATACTACAGATATAAAGAGATATAAAATAATATTACAGATATAAAGAGATATAAAATAATATTACAGATATAAAGAGATATAAAATAATAGTACATAAATACATTTTTAAACCATATAAGAAGAGATTTCACGTTTGATAACATCTCATCAGGTTTCATAGGAGATGATTTGCTTCCTCTGACTCTTCTTTGGTTTGTATTGATAAGCTTAGGAACATATTCAAAAGAAATAAACCGCGTTCTATGAAAAGAATATGCTGACCACAGTTTTGCTTATTACATCCGCCATGTGTCTAGTACGGCAGCAAACATGGAGGTTTATTAAAACAGGGATGAAGATTTTTTCACATGCATTGATGATGGCTGCATGACATTTCTCAGGGTGGGTTTCCTGATGGTGACAACAGTGAGCCATGTCTGTATAATGTGGGCTAAAACAGCCACTTGTAGTCTCCATGCTCTTCTGTGGTACCACTCTCTACTCCCCACTCCTTCACATAAGTTAGGGTGGTGTCTTGATTAAGGAATGATGAGCCAAACACCCCCCGGTTCGGTTCCCATCAGAACATACCGAACAGGCAAAAAACTCAGAAGAACATGCAAAGCCCGTTAAAGTCTATGGGACACGAACATAAAAAATCAAACGTGCTAATTTTAAAGGCTTATATGCAAGTTATTGCCATAAAAAGTTTGGGGACCTGAGTCCTGCCCCAGGGGACATGGATTAATGCAAATTTTTTTTTTATATGGCCGTTTTTTTACGGAAGCAGTGATTTTTTTTAATGCTTAAAGTGAAACAATAAAAATGAAATATTCCCTTAAATATCGTGCCTGGGGGGTGTCTATAGTATGCCTGTAAAGTGGCACATTTTTCCCCTGTTTAGAACAATACCACAGCAAAATGACATTTCTAAAGGAAAAATTGTCATTTAAAACTGATCGCGGCTGTAATGAATTGTCGGGTCTCGGAAAAATAGATAAAACTCATTGAAAAAAAGAGCATGGGTTCCCTCCCCAGTCCATTACCTGGACTGAGGGAGGACAGGACAGGAACCCTGCGCCAAAATTATTATTTAAAAAAAAAAAAAAAAAAAACAACGTGCGTGAGCCCTCCAAAATCCATACCAGACCCTTATCCGAGCACACAACCTGGCAGGGTGCAGGAAAAGAGAGGGGACAAGAGAGTGCCCCCCCTCCTGAACCGTACCAGGGCACATGCCCTCAACATTGGGAGGGTGCTTTGGGGTAGCCCCCCAAAACACCTTGTCACCATGTTGATGGGGACAAGGGCCTCATCCCCACAACCCTTGCCCAGTGGTTGTGGGGGTCTGCGGGCGGGGGGACTTAGTGTAATCCAGAAGCCCCCTTTAACAAGGGGACCCCCAGATCCCGGCCCCCCTCTATGTGAATTGGTAACGGGGTACATTGTACCCCTACCATTTCACAAAAAATGTGTCAAAAGTGGTAAAAAAGACAAAAGATAAAAAATAAAAATAAAAGCCGCAACAGTTCAGCCTCCATGGGAGGCTCCCGCTGAGTGACGCTTCTTCTTGGTGACAGATGTTATATAGCTGAGGGCGGGGCCATCCAGTGACATAAACAGGCAAACCCGCCCCCTCTGTTACCAAGAAGAAGCGTCACTTGGTGGAAGCCTCCAACATCGGGCGGCGTTGATTTATATCGCTGGACATTTTAATTTTTTTATCTTTTAATAAAGGACTTGTCCCAAGCTGTGTCTTGTCTTTTTTACCATTTTTGACACTTTTTTGTGAAATGGTAGGGGTACAATGTACTCCATTACCAATTCACATGGGGGGGTGGGATCTGGGGGTCCCCTTGTTAAAGGGGGCTTCCAGATTCCGATAAGCCCCCCGCCTGCAGACCCCCACAACCACTGGGCAAGGGTTGTGGAGATGAGGCCCCTGTCCCCATCAACATGGGGACAAGGAGCTTTGGAGTCAGACCCCACAGCATCCTCCCCTTGTTGAGGGCATGTGGCCTGGTACGGTTAAGGAGGGGGGCGCTCTCTTGTCCCCCCCCCTCTTTTCCTGTGGCTTGCCAGGGTGCGTGCTAGGATAAGGGTCTGGAATGGATTTTGGGGGGGACCAATACGCCATTTGTTTTTTCAATTTGGTGCAGAGTTCCCCTTAATTTCCATACCAGACCTGAAGGGCCTGGTATGGATTTTGGGGGGACCCGCACGCAATTTTTTTTTTTAATTTTGGTTCGGGGTTCCCCTTAATTTTCATACCAGACCTAAAGGGCCTGGTAATGGACTGGGTGGGGACCCATGCAATTTTTTTCAATGAGTTTTATCTATAGTGCCGAGACCCAATAATTCATTACAGCCGCAATCAATTTTAAATTACTTTTTTTCCTTTGGAAATGTCATTTTGCTGTCAGACTGTTCTAAACACGGGAAACATGCGCCCCTTTACAGGCATACTATAGACACCCTCAGGTACGATATTTAAAGGGATATTACACTTTTATTGTTTGACTTTAAGCATTATTAAAATCACTGATCCCGAAAAAACAGCCGTTTTTAAAACTTTTTTTTGCATTGATCCATGTCCCCTGGGGCAGGACCCGGGTCCCCAAACCCTTTTTATGACAATAACTTGCATATAAGCCTTTAAAATGAGCACTTTTGATTATTCATGTTCGTGTCCCATAGACTTTAACAGGGTTCTGGCAGCTTTCGATGCTAACTAATGCACGGGCCGAACCATTCGCCCATCCCTAGTCTTGATATGTCTTTATTGTTTAAGTGGGCTTCCAGATTCTGATAAGCCCCTCCACCCATGTGGCGACCCATCCATTAAGGGGTTGTGGGCACTGCCCCCTCTCTCCACGCCATCCCCTATTTGAGTAATGGATAGAGTCATGCATTGTACGAATCTATCCATGGCCACGGAGGCCACCCCCTATTCATGCATCTGGCCCCTTTCAGGACGCCGGGCGCATGAATTACAGCGGCAGGGGTGTTTTCTTTAAGCACCAGGCTCTAATAGGCTTCAGAATAGGGTGGACTTGTGGCGCAGAGCATTGCGTTCGGAGCCCACCCAGGTGTGTTAGAAAAGCAAATGAATATTCACTTTTCTAACACTAAACCGCCTCTCCACCAATCAGGAAGCACTGGTCTGATACCCATCACCTGATTGGCTGAAAGGACAGGCGATCCTAGTGGACGCCTAGCAGGAGGAAAGAAGAGACACACGTTGGAAGCATGGAGGAGCCGCCGCCTGACCCACTGCTCG
This sequence comes from Aquarana catesbeiana, assembly GCF_042186555.1. Taxonomy (NCBI): domain Eukaryota; kingdom Metazoa; phylum Chordata; class Amphibia; order Anura; family Ranidae; genus Aquarana; species Aquarana catesbeiana. Next base: position 5,096,128 of record NC_133329.1, on the reverse strand, counting down.
CCATTGCCTGACCCGCTGCCTGTCCCACAGCCCACCGCTGTCACCTGCTGCCTGACCCGCCACCAAGATGAGGTAAGTGCCCATCAGAGAATGAGCGAGTAGGTGGGCGAGGGGGGGTGCTGATTAAATGCAGCCAGGGGGGGTCACAGTGGCTGCATTTGATGGCACAGTGGCTGAATTTGATGGGCACAGTGGCTGAATTTGATGGGCCCAGTGGCTGCATTTGATGGGCACAGTGGCTGCATTTGATGTTTTTTTCAGTACTTTTCAGAATTTTTCAGTTTGTTTGAGCCCTCCCAAAAATTTTGAGCACCAGCTGCCACTGTCTCCACCCATAAAACCCACAACCTCCAGACCAGAGTTGTCGGTAAGAGGCCCTTGCCCTCATCAGCATGGATATAAAGAGCTTTAACTTGGGGGGGACATATATATTCAGGGCATGTGGCCTGGCATGCTTCAGGTGGGGCACACATGATTCCCTCCCCTTTCCTGGAATTTTGTTGGGACCTCAACACGTCACGTCCCGCCCCTTTGACATCACTTTCAGCACATGCGTTCCATGCTGGTTCCGGTCCCCTTCTGCTGACATCACATACGCGCCCTGCATTCCACACTGATCCTGGCAGCTCAGCTGTCCCCTCTGGTGATTCCTCCTGTGGCCACCCCCCTGCTGGTCGGTTGAGATCTCTTCTACTCTGCTGCATAATGGACTACCTCTGACCACCTGACACTGGACCTCCCATTCCATCTTATTTGCCATGATGAGCTTTGGTTTATCACATTTCTAGTAAGGGTATTTTAACTCCTTTGGGCAATTATAGTCTTGTTTTTCTGCACTTAGAGGCAACTTTTGTTTGTTTTTACTTTTCTAGAGAAACTTGCCTAGCCTCCCATCCTGTGGTTTTGCGAGTCCTTAAGCTCCTTCTGGAAACACATTTTTGTACTGATCTCCTCAATCTCCGGAGTCACTTCCACTCCAAGCTCTGCACTAGCCTTACTCCATTTAGGCATAGAAAAATACCCTCCTAGATCCAGAGGTGCTATCATTTACATACTTTTTGCAGCCAAATTAAATATAACCAGATTATTGAAAATCTCCAAGGCCCCCACCATTTCTGGCACAATTGCCGACTTAAACACTCAACTGGATATGGAGAAAATGCTTGCTAGAAAAGCCCTACAGATGAAACAGTTTGTAACGGGCGTGGCCAGCAGCCGAAGGAGATGGCCGCGTGAGGAGACAGCTCTGATTCCTCCAGCTCTACCATTTCACACAAAGCGACCAGGATCGACTGTCAAAACAAGCCACAGGAGAACCCCGCCGACCTCACCGCGGTAATGGGTAAGAGAAAACCTGAGGGAGGTCCCCACAAACTAACAGATTTTTTCTGCTCAGCTAGCACGTCGATCCTGCAAGATGACACCGCCGTTCACAGACAGCAGCGCGCCAGGCAGAACGGCACACGAGGGGATAAGAGGGACATAAGTATGCCCCCATCCATCTCTCCAAGCCATAGCAGCCTCTAATCCTCCTGCAATACACTATCCCAAAGCCCAAAAAAGGCAGCACCAAAGCGCTTCTCTGCCCACACATATGCAGGGGACAGAAAGGAGGACTACACATCCCAGAATAGCACCAATTAATTTTATGAGCAAATCCACGACTTCCCAACTACTGGGCAACTCCTCAACGATACCACAATGAAGGAGATGCTGGTGTCCCTGCGGGGATCAATGCACAGGGATCTTATGGAATGTATTTCACAAATGAAGTCAGATATACTGGTGAGCCCTCCCTCCTCTGACGTCATGGGGAAACCCATATGGAAGTCTCCGTCAAGTCCTCGTGTGTCAGAGGGGGGCGGGGTCATTGGGTGGCCCCGCCCTCGTTATTTAAGAAGTGTCAGAAGACAAGAAGCGTCACACAGCGGGAGCCTCCCATCATGGATGCAGAGCGGCCTGAGAACGAAGAAGGGAAGAAGACGCCGCAGAGGTAGATACTGAACGAGAACACCGGAGCAAGAAGCAGAGGATCGGAGGAAGACTCAAAGGAAGAAGAAGATGGAGGAAGAAACCGAAGGACGATAGAAGAAAGAAGATGGAAAGAAGAAGACTGTGCACCCTGTAACTCCACTTCCAAGTGGGTTTTCCCCCTGCAGCCTAACACTTTGAGCACCCCATGATCTGGTCTTGAGTCTCTAACTTCTGCTGGGGGTCTGAGACGAAATGTAGTCATTCTTAAATAGGAAGGTGGTGCAATCCCGCCAGCACAGCGTGCGGTGGTGGACATGATTTTGGAAATGGCTTTTGAGGCAAAATACCTCTACGCCCTAATACATGTAGCTGGGAGCTGGGAATATACTATTAGCTTCACCAGGCCAGAGGGCCTTGACCTGTTCTGGGAGCGATATGAGGCTCGGTGCAGGTCAAGACCCAAATGGGAAGGTCTGGCCCCAGTTGCAGTTTCACAAAGGTCAACAGTGAAAAAGATCACAATTATTCTCACTAATGAGAGCATCCCTGCTCGGGATCTAGAGGTCTGGTTAAAGAATTATGGTGAGGTTTTGACTATGAAATACTTGATGAACGTAACATCTGGATTGGGGATTGGTCGGTAACAATTGGGTTGGCCAGGGATGGGAATGTTGTCCGTCACCTGCCCTCCTCAGCTTTTATAAGGAGGGATAGGATGATTTTTTTCTACCCTGGTCAGCCGAAGCCGTGTCACCGTTGTGGAGAAAAGGGGCATTTGAGCTCCTCCTGTTCAGCCTTGATATGTTCAGTGTGTCGGGGTCATATGGCTAAGGATTGCATCGAGATGATAAGGTGCAACCTGTGCCAGCACCTTGGTCACCCCTACAGCAGATGTCCTGAGGCCTGGCACAATATGGAGAAGGAGGTAATAGATGACCTTTTGATGCTGGATAGGTTGGAGGGTGAGGCCCCTGGTATGCCATCCTCCCCCGCGTGACCGTCTCCCCTGGTCCTGTTCAGGATCCCTCCCCAGTTCCTGTGGCCACCCCTCCTGTGTCTGTAAGTATTCCTTCTGTATCTGTCTCTGTGTCCCCCCAGCCTACTGTACCCTCTCCTCTTGCGTCAGAACCTTCCAAGTCTGTGCCCCCTGAGTCAGTCAGCCCCCATGAGTCTTCCCCTCCTAAGTCTGACTTAAAGGAAGCCCCCCACCAAGAGTGGTAGCAAGTACTAAAAAGGGTGCTTCTTCTTCCTCTGTAAAGAAGTCTTCTGTGAGGACTTCTAAGAAAAAAGCAAGAGATGAGAGCATCTCTGAAGTGGACCTGCAGTACCTGGAGGAGAGAAGGAAGGTTGGCCGATGGAAGAGGCAGGCGGTGAGGACAGAACGGTGACAGGAAGCTCCAGTGCCTAACTCCAACTGTCATAGGTCCTCTAAGTTAGATATTTCCTCATTTGGGGGTTCTTCAGAGCAAAGTTCAGATTCAGAAATGGAGTTGGAATTGGCCTCAAGAAAGAGAGAGCTTCTGGTGATGAGCAACAGAGGGGAGCTAAGAAGCAATCCACCCAATAAACCAAATGGCGGTTTCCCCTCCATTAAAAGTAGTGACAATAAATGTCGTCAGCATTAAGTCAGTAAGAGCTCGTTCTATGGCCTTCTTTTTGTTCAGCCAATTAGATGCTGAAATTTTATTTTTGCAAGAGTCTAGGCTCACCTCCTTGGCAGATATTCATATGGCCAAGAGAGAGTGGAGGTATGGTCCATCTTACTGGTCTCTTGTGGCCGAGCCTTACGGCGGTGTGGCGGTGTTGTTTAAAATCGGCATGGTAAATGTCCGGCGGGCTATTGAGGTGGAGATTGGGAGATGTATAGTCTTAGACATCCTTGTGGGAGGGCAGGACCTGTGTCTAATTAATGTTTAATTAATTAATGAACTAATATCCCTGTCTATGGGTGGGTTGCATGGTTAAATACCCATGCTGCCAAGTGATCTACATACCCTAATGGTAATGTTGTTGGCATGCTTTATTGTCTAATGTCCCTGTCATTGGGGGATTTTACATGATAAATGTCCATGCTGCTGGGGATCCTACGTGGTTTAATGTTTATGTCCCTGTGTGTCCTACATGACCCAATACTGTATCTATATTGCTGCTTGTCCTATATCGTCTAATGTCCCAGTCACTAGGTGTCCTACGTGACCTAATGAATGTCCTTTTCACTGGGTGTCCTACATGAAATATTCTTGCTTTCTTTGGGTGTCCTACATAACCCAATGTTGCTGTCCTTGGGTGTCCTACATCAGTGGTTCTCAGCCCTGTCAACTCAAGTACCCCCAACAGGCCATGTTTTGGGAATTTCTCTCAGATAAAATAGCTGTCCAAAATACCAAGCCATTGACTGATTTAATGCAACTGTGCAAGATAAAGTAAATGCTGCAAATATGGCCTGTTGGGGGTACTTGAGGGCAGGGCTGAGAACCACTGTCCTCCATGACCCAATGTTGCTGTCATTGGGTGTCTCTGCCCCTATATTGTTTAATGTCTAATCCCATATTGTCTAGTCTACCTGTCATTGGCATCCTATATTGTCTAATGTCCCTGTCAGTTGGTGTTATACATAGTAGATGTCCATGCTGCTGAGTATCCTTCTTCAGCCCTAATGGACTTCTTTCTGGGTACTTTACATGGTCTAATGTTCTTGTCACTGTGTGTTCAGCATAACCTGATTCACCTGTTTTTGGTTGTCCTACATGGTCCAATGTTCCTTTTGTCTGTCCCACTCACTGGGAGTCATAAATGGTTAAATTCATATGTAGCGCTGTAGTTGCCACTAGTAACAAACATCCACCATATCATCCTGCTGCCCGACCTTCATATATCACATCTGAGACAATGAACTGTCATTTGCTTTGTTTTGTTTTTGTTTATTGGGGGGTATAACTTGGTTGGGGAAAGGGGTATATGGGATGCCCATAGATCAAATACTTTGCCATCATATTTACAGATTAGACGTTAGTTTGAGCCTGAAGAAATGATGCACATGTGTAACAGCTACAGTCTCTTCCCTGCATCACCATGCAGACTATTGCTCCTCCTCTGCTTAACTCCCACAGGCTGTTGCTCCCAGGACTTCCTCATCACCGTGTAATGAGGAGGAATTGACCCATGACCGTGTAAGGGTGAAGTTCCCAGAAATCCTCTCCTCCTGCACAAAACTTATACTGCGGCACATTCATTTCTTGTCACATCTTCTTCTGTATACAAAAGAGCTCACTCTGAATAAACACTAATGATGACTCTGCTTGCTCACTGCTACTAGACCAGAGGCCTGCAGTACCTCTCCTAGGAGGCCTAGTAGTTTAAAAGCATGTGCTGAACGGTGGACTACTGTTCCCAGCAGGCCCAGCTTGCAAATCCTGTGCCCTCGGGGCACATTGATTTGACACAATCCCCACAGTCTCTCTTCTGATCCAGGACTCCTCATCAATGACTGTATAATGATGAGGACATTGCCAATGACCGTATAAAGGCGAAGTTCCCTCACAGACTTCTTGGCATGTATCCACATCCAGCCCTCCACTGTGGTACGCTCACTGACCTTTCTCTGCCCTGAGTCCATGATGGAAAACTTAACTGGACCATAAGTTCCAGACAGCTTCACCTGCCCCTCTGCTCCAGGAATTCCTCATCAATGACCGTGTAATGATGCAGACTTCACCAATGACCGTATAAAGGCGAAGTTCCCTCACAGACTTCTTGGCATGTCTCCACATCCAGCCCTCCATTGTGGTACACTCACTGACCTTTCTCTGCCCTGAGTCCATGATGGAGAACTTAACCAGACCGTACGTTCCCGACATCTTAACCTGCCCCTCTGCTCCAGGAATTCCTCATCAATGACCGTGTAAAGGTGAAGTTCCCTCACAGCTCACAGGGCCTCCTCCTGCAATCAGCACCCGCCCTGATGGGGGTGCCCTCCTGCTGCTGGCTAATACTCCATTCTCCACTTCTCCCAGTCAACAACTCCTCCCAGTGGCCTTTTACCTCAGCTTATATAGGAGGCCTGGCCCCTGCCAATTCCAGTTGGGGATTGGTCAGGGCTCCCACATGAGCTACCTGCCACTCCAGGTCTAGGCCTTGTCCCTCTTCCAGAACATTCTCCCTGGAAGCAAGGGAAGTGCCTCAGCACTGAAGCACAGTTGGTCACACCCACTGCTACACTAACCACTCCCTGCCCCCAGATCAAAACAGACAGGCCTAGCTTGCAGCATATGTCTGCCTAAATTTACCTGTACTGACAGACTTCCTAGTAAAAATTATATGCTAGTACCTACCTATTGTAGAGGGTGCTACGTATATAATAATAAAAGTACTGAATGTATATAATAGTCAATAAGAGACAAACAGCCACCAGTCCTGAAGTGGTTAAATGCATCAGTATAATGGAAAATATTCAAAAATTTATTATGCAGTTTGTGTTTTGGATATTGGTACTGAAATAAAAACGTATCACATTTATGCAAAGTCACTCATGAGACGGATCTCTGAAGACTATTTCCATAATTCCAATTCTAAATATATCATTCTGTCTGCTATCACTGGACGTGTCCCGTCATCTCTGTCCGGAGATCACACCAAACCTCAACATGATGTCTCTGGAATTATCTATTTTAGTCTCTTCAGTCTTGGGACTCGGCTTGGCAATCCCTTCTAACACTTGTATTGTGATGGGTAACCTGGACATCATCAGAAAGAAAGGGAAGTTGAGTCCCACCGATGTGATCTTTTTGGCTAAGGGGATTGTGAATATTCTCCTCCAGTGTGTGATGAGTATAGAGGGAATGCTCTATGTCTTGTCTGTGGAAACCTATTATATTATACAAGTATTTGTATTTATGAACATGTTATGTTACTTCCTAATCTATTACAACTACTGGTTGACTGCCTGGCTCTCCATTCATTACTGTACCAGCATCACCAATCTCAGCTATGGGTTCTTCATCTGGATAAAGAGAATTGTGTCCAATTTCCTGAGTCAACTTCTATTCCTGACAGCTCTTGGGATGTTCATTGTGAGTGTCCCCGGCTTTTGGGCTGTCAATGAAGAAAGTCTTATTCAGTCTTCTGTGAACAGTACAAACTCCTCTGTTATCAGGTTAGATAAAGTGTTTTTCTATTTTGTGCCTGCACACACCCTAGGAGTCACTCTTCCATTCTGCCTTAGTCTTCTGTGCCTGGTCCTCACTTTCTCCTTTCTGATCAGACACGTCTGGAGAGTGAAGAATAACGACTCTGGATCAACACGTCCAAATCTTCAGGCTCATGTCACTGCACTGAGGACAATCTTCTTCTTACTTCTCATCTTCACACTCTTCTGCATATCTCAAGTGATTCCTTTTTTTCCATTTTTCTCGCTGTCAACAGTTTTTTGGAATTTACAATTATTATCTCCATCGGTGGAGGCTGCCGTCATCTTCCAGGCCAGCAACAAGCTTAGAAGGATCATTGTGAGAAGATTCTGGACCAGAAGCTGGAGGAACACAGAGACTTAAAATGTGGAGAATGCTTAGCTTGAGAGTCTAAATACATACTATAAACTTAGTGTGATAGAGATCAATGTAAAATGTTTCCTAAGGCCCCTTTCACACGTGCAGACCGTATGTCCGTATTTTATCCATCCGTTTTCGGATGAAATACAGACATACATGCATCCCTATTAAAATATGAAAGGAGATATAACCCTTCCACACTCCATACACAACAAAATGCTATGACTTAGGCCCCTATGGGATAGCGGGTGTCAGCGGAAGGACATCCGCTGACACCCGATATCATCCGGCCCCGCTATGGTCCGATTCTGCAGACGGAGGAAAATCCTATTTTTCTATCTGTCTGCAGAGCGGATCGGATGAACACGGACAGACGGTCCATGTTTATCCGATCCCCCATAGGGGAGAGCGGAGATCTGACAGGGCGGTCCCCGCACAGTGTGCGGTTACCGCCCTGTCATCTGCCGGCTCAGCGGGGATCAACGGAGCGATCCCCGCTGAGCAAGCAGATGTTCACGGGTCGGACCAACACGGATCCGGACATGTGAAAGGGGCCTAAGTCATAGCATTTTGTTGTGTATGGAGTGTGGAAGGGTTATATCTCCTTTCATATTTTAATAGCTGTCTGTGTTCCTTACTTGGGTCTTTCACCTTCTCGGTTTGTCCTGGTTAGAGATGGGCTGCACACTCCCCTGTTTGGTTTCACAGCAGAACTCCTGAACAGGGGAAAAGTTTGACCCCGAACCGCAAACTCCATTGAACTCTATTGGAGCTAAACATGAGAAATCAAAAGTCCCCATTTTGAAGGCTTGTATGCAAGTAATTGGCCATAAAAAGGGGTATGGGGGTCTGGGTACTGCCCTGGGGGACATGTATCAATGCAATTTAAAAAAAAAAATGTTTTTAAAGGAGCAGTGATTTCAATGATGTTTAAAGTGAAACAATAAAAATGTAAAATTCCTTTAAATATGGTGCCTGGGGGGTCTCTTTAGTGTAAAAAATAAAAAAAAACATGAATCCAATTGGCCAAGTGATGAGTGTACTCAATCGCTGATAAAGAATGGTGACTGATTCATCCTGATGGACGGGATACCTCCAAAGCTTGGTGATCGCAATACAACTTTTTTGTATTGTGCTCTCCTTAGTGTGCTTGCAAAGTGGCGCATCTGTACCATGTATAGATAGAACCTGCAGCAGGAAAACTGGCATGTATAAAGAAAGAAATGAGTCAAATCACATTTAAATTGAATGGCAGTTGCAATCGGGGGCCGGCAATATAAAGCAAAAAGGCTTAACCCCCCAGTCCATACTAGGCCTTATGGGTCTGGTATGGATTTTAAGGGGAACCCCACCCCAAAAGTTAGTTAAAGAAAAGGGCGTGGGGTCCCCCCAAAATCCATACCATACTGTTATCCGAGCACACAACCTGGCAGGTCAGGAAAGTGGGGGGGTGAGCGAGCGCTCCTCCCTCCCTGGACCATACCAGGCCACATGCCCTCAATGTGGAAGAGTGGGTACTTTGGGGCGCCCCCACCCCAGAGCACCTTGTCCTCATTTTGATGGAGACAAGGGCTTCTTCCCCACAACCCTGGGGTGGGGGTACCCCAAAGCACCTAGTCCTTATTTTGATGGGGACAAGGGCCCCTTCCCCACAACCCTGGGCTGTGGTAGTGGGGGTCTGCGGGCAGGGGGCTTATCGGAATCTGGAAGCCTCCTTTAACAAGGTGACCCCCAGTGAATGAGTATGGGGTACATTGTACCCCTACCCATTCACCAAGAAAAGTCTCAAAAAATAAATAAAAATGCAACACAAGTTTTTGACTTTATTTAAAAAATAAAAAATAAATAAAAATAAATAAATAAAAAAACAATGTCCCCTGATGCAGATCCATAAAAAAAAGCTCTGCCCGCCACGACAGCTGATTGCTAAATGGCGACTCCGCCGGGTGACATTTCCTAAATAATTGAGGGGTGGGGCTAACTGGTGATGTCACATGCTGGCCCTTACCCTTTGTGACATCACCAACCGGTGCATCATCAGCGCACCAACCGATGAGTCATCAGCTTACAGCTGAATGTAAAAAAATTTGCCGGCAATGAAAAATTAAGACAAAAATGGCTTGGGGTCTCCCCCCAATCCATACCAGGCTCTTTGGGATTTTGAGGAGAACCCCCATGTCAAATAAAAAACTGCATACCCCCCCCAAAATCCATGACAAACCCTTATCTGAGCAAGTGTGCCCCCCCTGAACTATACCAGACCACATACCAGACCACATGCCCTCAACATGGCGGGGGTGCTTTGGGGCAGGGGGGTTCTGCCACACCACAAAGCACTTTGTCCCCATGTTGATGAGGACAAGGGCCTCTTCCAGGATGGTGGTTGGGGGGTCTGCAGGCAGGAGGCTTATCGGAATCTGGAAGCCTCCTTTAAAAGGGGACCCCAGATCCTGGCTCCCCCTCATGTACATAAGTATGGGGTACTCATTTACCAAAAAAAGTGTAGTGTAAAAAAAAGACAGTAGGCAGTTTTTGACAAGTTCTTTATATGAAAAACATACATTTTAAAAAGTGCCCCCTGGTGTAGATCGATTGTTAATCACAGAACAAAATGACAGAAAAAAATGCCTCAGACTGTCTACGTTCCAAAAAGGGGTACTTTGGGGGGTATTTGTACCGTCCTGGCATTTTAGGGTCTCAAGAAAAGAGATAGGCCGTCAGTACATCGAGATTTTTAAATATATATACCATAGTATGAAACTTTCACACAGACTAAACAATATACACTGATCTGGGTGATTTTTACCAAGGAAATGTAGCAGAATACAGTTTGGCCTAAATTTATCAAGAAAAAAACTCGCTCCTCCATGTCTTTATGGACCTTGCTTTGTACACTGGTGCACAGTCATGTTGGAACAGGAAGGGGCCGTCCCCAAACTGTTCCCACAAAGTTGGGTGCATGAAATTGTCCACAATGCTGATGCTTTAAGAGTTTACATCACTGGAACTAAATGGCCAAACCCAACCCCTGAAAAACAACCCCACACCATAATCCTCCCTCCCCCCACACCATAATCCCCCCTCCACCCCCCCAACACCATAATCCCCCCTCCATCAAATGATTTGGACCAGTGCACAAAGCAAGATCTATAAACACATGGATGAGATTTATCTCACTTTACTCTAATCTCATGTTGTGTGTATAGGAGAAAAGTTATGAGAAAGCCCTTAAATAGGCTGCAGATGTAAAAATAAAAGCTGACAGTGGTTTTAAGTATTTCCCATCCTATCCAAAATATATTTTGGGCTTAGATAAAATTTAAAGTACTTGCACACTTGTACACATTGAAATAAAAAGTCACCCAAGCCCCCACCCTAGCCTCCTCAATGCATCGATCTGGATAGCAAAGTCTGTACTTACCTCCTCCCATGCTGTCTGACGGCCAGACAGAAACATATACAACTGGGCTGCCCATACCGGCACACATACTTCCTATAGAGTTTAATGGGATGTTGCTCCTGCTTTTTGGGTATGTTCCATTGAAGTCTATGGGAAGTTAGTGCTCAGGAAGAGGCAGCCCATCATTAGGTTCCAACTGGACAAGCTGACAGAGACCACAACCGTCAGAGGAGCACCTACTGTAAATCTGCTGGAGGTGGGGGACCATATTTATGTGTTGAGGGGGGGCTAGGGAGGGGATGAGCAACTTTTGACATTCATAAATCCATAGTTAGTTGGGCTTAAAGCGTTTGTTAATCCAAAAAAAAATCATATCCTGGTCCCTTAAAGCAGATTAAACAGCACAGTGCTTGTACTTTGTAATCTGACCCCCTCTAAACTGTAAAAAAAACCTCCCTGAACCTTCCCGTATGATCCTCTCTATACTGACCACGAAAATCATGGCTGCTGAGCCCTGACCACCGTGGTCAGAGTACGTCCCTCCGTCATAACCTGCCTGCTCTCAGCTCTCCTCTCTCCCCCCTCACCCCCCTCCTTCCTGGCTCTCAGCTCCCTCTCTCTGTCTGTCTCCGCTCAGCCCCCCCCCCCCGCCGCTATTATTGAAAAAAAAAACTATAATTGTCACTGCCAGCCCTTCTATTAGAGGCTGGCATACCACACTGTGTAAAGCATTTAAAAAAATGAGCCGTGTAAATAATGATTTTTCGCTGTCTTCAGGCCGGTCACGTGACTCACGACCATTTTACAGCTACGAGACAGGGCTTCTGTGGGTGGAGCCAAGCGGCCATGTGATCTCCCCGGCTGACATCAGAGGGAGATCACGTCCCCTTCTGCAGAAGCAATCCATCGGAGCTGGAAAGCGGCCGCGAGTTACATGACCGGCCTGAAGACAGCTCAAAATCGGTATTTACACGGCTCGTTTTTAAAAATGCTTTACACGGTGTGCTATGCCAGGCTCTAATAGAGGGTCTGGCATAGACTTAGACAAATGGGTTCACAAACCCTTTAAGGAAATTCAAGCAATAGAAAAACGTTAATAGAAACATTTAAGAACCTTCATATACAGGGCCCTAAGCCCCACAGTTCTAGAGGAAGTCAAAAACCCTTGTAAAGCAAATGTCCAATTTACTCCAATGGGAAAAATTCTCCCAGATCCTCTAAGGCAATCAGATGTTTCCTTGATTGTCTCTCTAAGCTGTTATCACTTATAAATATTAATATTGAGCTATATTCTGTGAATTTAAATACACATCCAGATTTTTTTTCTAAACAATTAACTGAGATAGAACAAACTCTGAGGTCTTTCAGTTAGGCATCCCATTCACCTGAGATTTGTATCTCCCTCCCACAACCATAAACCAGAAGGCTGACACACTTCTTAACAATACATAAGCCCCAATGAAGGGGGATTGTTGAGTCTCTGTAATGTTTTGGATTTTATGTGTCTAATAAAAAAAAATGTCAACAGTTCAAACTGCTTTGGTGCTCTGATTTCTCTTACACCGTAGTGTTATATCTGGACATCCATGGTATTACCCCATCTGATGGAGAACATCATCTAAAGACCCAATCTATGTCCACAGGTCATGTGACATCTTCAGTGCTCCTACACTATACAACCAATACCATGGCTGTCTGTAGTCGGGTCGGGATAACACGGAGAAATTTAGGTCTGTTGACTTTGTCCTCTTTTCTCTGGAAATGTCTCCAATCTCCTTATAGATCTTACAAGTGTTCATTATCAACTCAACCACCTTTTTTATCAACCTCTTGTTGTCCAGCATTCCACGGTTGGCACCCTGTGCCTGGGAAAATGCTCTTTTTGCCCCTTAACAAACATATCTAACATTTATAAGCCCAACAAAGAAACTCTTACAGCTTTATTTATACAAACTGAAGAAAAGTACATGCAAAACCACTCAAAATGTACCCAAATTCTGTTTCATTTGCCTAGAAAAAATTAAACCTGATTGGTCACTATGGAGAAAGATTGAGTTCTCTTTTCTGCTATTAGACTATAAATCAATTGACCTCATTCCCATAATATCCAAAGATATTTTTTATTACATTTGGCTTCTAAAGCTTTCTCTCATTTTGGCATTCCTCAACTCCTGATGGAGGAGCAGTGCTGGGGGGCATCTGTTGGGGAAGGGGGGGCATCTGTTGTGGAAGGGGGGGCATCTGTTGGGGAAGAGGGGGGATCTGTTGCGGAAGGAGGGGGCATCTGTTGTGGAAGGGGGGGCATCTGTTGGGGAAGAGGGGGGATCTGTTGCGGAAGGAGGGGGCATCTGTTGGGGAAGGGGGGGCATCTGTTGTGGAAGGGGGGCATCTATTGGGGAAATGGAGGATCAGGTTCATAGAAGTGCCTTTACTCTCCCCCAAAAATAAAAAAGCAGATACGCCTTGCAGTACAGGTGAAGCCCCGATACAAGGCAGACTTTTCACATTTCCTGGAGTTGGGCTTTTATTAAATCTTCTAAGGTAACTATAATAATAAAAGTTGTTCCACACCCCGGGTAATCTTTCAGGAACGGGGCTGTCAGAGATGGAGGAATGGTGGTGTCCTGGTGGGTCCTCGCACAGTGGAGCAGAGACTGTTCCGGATTGGAAGGGCACAGCTGGGGTTACTAGGTGGAGGCATTTTGGAGCTTCGCCTCCTTTCTCAAGTCTGAAGAGTGCACTGTGATAGGTCCATTGTATGTTCATAGCAGCGGGGGAGGGCAGGGGAATACCACAAACTGCTAAGGGACCTTTATTTTAAAAAAGAGATTTTTTAAAAAAAAGGAGACTTCATATATATCTTATTGATAAGAAAAGAACAAGAAGACATTTTTGCTTTTTTTAATGTGAAAATAAAAGTGGAATTGTTGTGTGAGGCTCTTCTATGCCGCTCTGTCACAGGGCAACTCAATAATACAAAGAATGAGGTCAGAGGGACATCTAATACATTCATTAGATGAAAAAGGAAAAGGAAAACTTTCATTTAGGATTTTAAGATCTCCGTGTTACTCCTGACCTCTGAACTCTGGTATCAGTGAGAGGAATAGTGCCCCATCATTGGTGTCAGTGGAAGGAATAGTGTCCCATCATTGGTGTCAGTGGAAGGAATAGTGTCCCATCATTGGTATCAGTGGGAGGAATAGTGCCCCATCATTGGTATCAGTGGGAGGAATAGTGTCCAATCATTGGTATCAGTGGGAGGAATAGTGCCCCATCATTGGTATCAGTGGGAGGAATAGTGTCCCATCATTGGTTTCAGTGGGAGGAATAGTGCCCCATCATTGGTATCAGTGGGAGGAATAGTGTCCAATCATTGGTATCAGTGGGAGAAATAGTGCCCCAACATTGGTGTCAGTGGGAGGAATAGTGTCCCATCATTGGTGTCAGTGGGGGGAATAATGTCCCCTCATTGGTATCAGTGGGAGGAATAGTGTCCCATCATTGGTGTCAGTGGGAGGAATAGTGCCCCATCATTGGTATCAGTGGGAGGAATAGTGTCCCATCATTGGTATCAGTGGGAGGAATAGTGTCCCATCATTGGTATCAGTGGGAGGAATAGTGTCCCATCATTGGCGTCAGTGGGAGGAATAGTGTCCCATCATTGGTATCAGTGGGAGGAATAGTGCCCCATCATTGGTGTCAGTGGGAGGAATAGTGCCCCATCATTGGTATCAGTGGGGGGAATAGTGTCCCATCATTGGTGTCAGTGGGAGGAATAGTGTCCCATCATTGGTATCAATGGGAGGAATAGTGTCCCATCATTGGTGTCAGTGGGAGGAATAGTGTTCCATCATTGGTATCAGTGGGAGGAATAGTGTCCCATCATTGGTGTCAGTGGGAGGAATAGTGCCCCATCATTGGTATCAGTGGGAGGAATAGTGTCCCATCATTGGTATCAGTGGGAGGAATAGTGTCCCATCATTGGTATCAGTGGGAGGAATAGTGTCCCATCATTGGCGTCAGTGGGAGGAATAGTGTCCCATCATTGGTATCAGTGGGAGGAATAGTGCCCCATCATTGGTGTCAGTGGGAGGAATAGTGCCCCATCATTGGTATCAGTGGGGGGAATAGTGTCCCATCATTGGTGTCAGTGGGAGGAATAGTGTCCCATCATTGGTATCAGTGGAAGGAATAGTGTCCCATCATTGGTATCAGTGGGAGGAATAGTGTCCCATCATTGGTGTTAGTGGGAGGAATAGTGCCCCATCATTGGTATCAGTGGAAGGAATACCCAGCATTGGAGCAGGAGGAAGGTGTCTCTCCTGCTGTGATTCTGAGGCTCCTCCAGGTGATCTGTGTGAGAGGGGAGTGGTGGTGAAATCTCTCCCAGCTCTCCTGGCACCTTTCTGGGGAAGCCATGGAGGCCAGTGGGGTCTCTCCTGTTGGAAGCTCGCAGCCATCTCCTGGGCCATCGGGTGACATGCCTGCCCCTGTACAAGCTATGGCTGGTGATCTATCTGCCCCTATATAAGCAATGGCCGGTGATCTCTCTGCCCCTGGTGAGGATGAAGGCTCAGAGGCCATTCGGGAGCGAGTGGAGGCCAGGATTAAGGTCCTGAATAGGGAGAGAGACAAGCTCTGCAAACTCAGAAATGTTTGTGAAGGCAGCATGAGGGCTTTTACAGCGGGAAGCAAATTAAAGCAACTTCCAACCACACTTCAATGCAATTTATTATTGATAGTCACTTATATTGTGTGGAGGGAGGCTCAAAAGAAATTAGGCCTCTCACCATTTATTTCTAGACACCTACCCATCCAGACTAACCCAATGTTCCCATCAGGACTGCAACATGAGGCCTTTTCAACATGGAAAACTAAAGGTCTGACGTCAGTCTCTCAGCTCTTCAACCCCAGACCCTGGCAACCCTCAGACCCTCAGTGATGTCACAAACAAGTTCACCTTTTCTTGTGTCATCTCTTTCACTTTTGGCAATGCATTATCAATACAAAATCTTGCTGTCATGATAAAACAAAGAGTTTCCAGCTCTCCCTGATCAACCGCCTCTTCCACACTCAAAATGACTCCATCTCAGGCATTTACTGACCTCCTAATCTGCAATGTCTGAAACCATTCAGTTCATCCTTAGCAACAAACCGGGACAAGGACTTTCTATCTGAATCTCTCACGGATAAACTGCTAAGCCGGTATAATAAAATCTCCACCTGATTACCAATGAAACATGGTGAGAATGCCAACTCAAACTAATACACAGAGACTATATTCCCTTTCTTGCCTCCAAATCCAGGCCACAGGCTGCTCCCTGCGCTTGATGTGGCCCTCCTATACCAACACTTGCTTTTGGCTATGTCAGCCCATAGCAGTCTTTTGGGGCCAGGTGGTCAGTTTCATCTTTGGGATAACACACCGTCATGTCCCCAAGGACCCCCTCGTATTACTTTTTGGATATGAAAGTCCAACACCTCAACCACCAATGTCTAGGACTGTCACAACTTCCTACCCACATAGGATATTCCTGCTGGTGGCAAGAAATGGACAACCTCTACTTCTCCAACTCTAACAGATGTCAAAAGAGAATGAAAACGCCTGCTACATCGGGAAAAGCTAAACTCCCAATTGTTTCACCTCTGAAAAATGTTTCACCTCTAGATGGAAAGCTTTCATTGACTCAACTTTTTCTCTTTTTAACTCTTTTTACCTTCTTTTTGCCTCAAAAGTAAAATCCCTCTCCACTTGTTTCTGCTACAATAAAGATCTACCATACATCCACAAACACCTCACTAGTGACTGACTTGGGAAAGGAACTATTCCCAGTTCCCCTATAATCTTATTGCATATTGGTGCTTCACTAACCTGCTAGACATCTTGTTGTACGACGTGCTGGACCAGTTCTAGTCTTCTTCATTCCCTCTTATAGCTTCTTTATAGTTAGCTCTTTCTCTGAGTGATCGCTACCTAACACTTTTCTGCTAGGACTCATTTTTGTCCGTCTTCTCTGATCCCTTCTGGATAGGTGGTGACCCCTCTGAGAGAATCCATCCATGTCTCCTTTTGTTTAGACAGTTTGCATTCTTCTCTTCATTAGTATGGGCGGTTACTTGGCTTGATTATATGCCAATGTTTACACATCTCTCATGTATCTCAACCATCTTCTTCTTTTGTTTAGGGGCTGCAACCCCGTTTCCTGGCTGTTGTCACCCGGGGTGTCTGTACTGAGTAAAATCAAATAAAATGTATTATAAAAAAAATTTAATTTATTTATAACGTCACCATGCTTTATTCCCAAAATATAGTTTTAGTGTAGAGATACGAGGGACTATGTTCACTGAAAACTGGAAGATCGATAGTCATAGTACTGAGTGTATATAATAATCATAGTACTGAGTGTATATAATAGTCATAGTACTGAGTGTATATAATAGTCATAATACTGAGTGTATATAATAGTCATAGTACTGAGTGTATATAATAATCATAGTACTGAGTGTATATAATAATCATAGTACTGAGTGTATATAATAGTCATAGTACTGAGTGTATATAATAGTCATAGTACTGAGTGTATATAATAGTCATAGTACTGAGTGTATATAATAGTCATAGTACTGAGTGTATATAATAATCATAGTACTGAGTGTATATAATAGTCATAGTACTGAGTGTATATAATAATCATAGTACTGAGTGTATATAATAATCATAGTGCTGAGTGTATATAATAATCATAGTACTGAGTATATATAATAATCATAGTACTGAGTGTATATAATAATCATAGTACTGAGTGTATATAATAATCATAGTACTGAGTGTATATAATAATCATAGTACTGAGTGTATATAATAATCATAGTACTGAGTGTATATAATAGTCATAGTACTGAGTGTATATAATAGTCATAGTACTGAGTGTATATAATAGTCATAGTACTGAGTGTATATAATAGTCATAGTACTGAGTAAGGATGAGCCGAACACCCCCCCCCGGTTTGGTTCGCACCAGAACCTGCGAACGGACCGAAAATTTGCACGAGTGTTAGAACCCCATTGATGTCTATGCGACTCAAACGTTCAAAATCAAAAGTGCTAAATTTAAAGGCTAATTTTCATGGTATTGTCCTAAAAAGGGTTTGGGGACCCGGGTCCTGCCCCAGGGGACATGGATCAATGCAAAAAAAAGTTTCGGGAGCAGTGATTTTAATGATGCTTAAAGTAAAAAAAAAAGTGAAATATTCCTTTAAATATGGTACCTGGGGGTGTCTATAGTATGCCTGTAAAGTGGCGCGTTTCCCGTTCTTAGAACAGTCCCTGCACAAAATGACATTTTTAAAGGAATAAAGGTCATTTAAAACTGCTTGCGGATTTAATGTAATGTCGGGTCCTGGCAATATGGATGAAAATCAGTGAGACAAACGGCATGGGTACCCACCAGTCCATTACCAGGCCCTTTGGGTCTTGTATGGATATTAAGGGGAGCCCCACACCCAAATTAAAAAAAGGAAATGCGTGGGGCCACCAGGCCCTATATACTCTGAACAGCAGTATACAGGCGGTGCAAACAAGACAGGGACTGTAGGTTTGTTGTTAAGTAGAATCTGTTTGTAATTTTGAATGGGTACATTTTTAACGTGTTTAGCTCCAGCCAAAAAATCTATTTTTAAGCTTCTTGGAAAACATAGGGAAGGGTTATCACCCCTGTGACATTTGTT